>NC_051227.1:31423657-31543657 GCF_015220715.1 Pygocentrus nattereri | reverse complement strand
ATTTTAAAGGTATACTACCCTTACTTTCCCAGGGGGGAAAGGTGCATTGCACCATTTCTTATGGGGATTGGTACAGTGTAGTGGGTAACACCTGTCATCTATGCTGTAGGCTGGGGTTCTGTCCCCAACTGAGCAAGCATCCTACACTATACCAATAAGAGTCCTTGGGCAAGACTCCTAACACTACCTTGCCTACCTGTGTAAAATGATGAAATTTTAAGCCGCTCGGGATAAGAGTGTCTGCTTGATGCCATAAATGTAAAATTTCAGTACCGAACGCTTTGAAATAGAAAAATAAAATAAAAATCTGGGATCAAGACACTTCCAATGTGGTACAATGACACTCCCTAACTGGTACTGAAGAGGAACACTTGAAGATACCACCCCAATGATGGTTTAGTGCCTTTTATCTTTTACGTTAGGTTATGATTTTGCAAATATGAGCTTTTTAATGGTAATACAATGGCAGAATGCACATGCATACAGACAAAACAAAGGGATATGGAGAATATTGATTCAGGACCTGTTCTACAGTCCCAAAAAAAAAAAACATTCAGGAAAGGTGCCCATAAATGGAGACAATGCTTAAAAAGGAGTTCACTCCTCAAAAAGGTCAAGAACATTGTGGAATAACAAAGAGATGATTAGCATTGCGCATTTGCTCTGACGACTCTCGGCCCTGCTCTGTTTGCAGCGTGCAGTAGGTGTAGAGAATTTGATTTAAAATAGTTGTTTTATTTGTGAGATTATTTTGTGAATGAGGAAGAGATCCTTGACCTTTCCTCATGTCTGTGTGATATGAGGGACCCCTCTCTCGCTCGCTCTCTCTCTCTCTCTCTCTCTCTCTCTCTCTCTCTCTTTCTCTCTCTCTCTCTCTTTCTCTCTCTCGTGTGCTCTCTTCCACAGAGGACGCTTGATTAAGACCTTGACATCACACGCAGGCCATTTCAGGCACACACCGCCATGGAGCAAAAGCAATCTGCTGCTTTGTAGCTCTCAGATAAGGCTTTGAAATCAAAGGCATGAGGAGGAGCAGGGTTTGCCCTGTGCTGGGGGGCTTTGATAGCATGTACAGTGATGGAGGCAGGAGATCACTTCCTGTTTTGGATCGTCTTTCATTACAGCCTGCTCTACAGGTTTCTATTGGTTTTGTTTTGTATTCATCTTCAGTTTGGCGAATGAAATGATGAAGAATGCTGGCAATTGAAGTTTCCACAGGTTAAAGCCCTCCTTTTTTTTTCCTTCAAGCACAATGTTATACTGGTTTGCACAGATTCACAGGTGAAAGATTATGATCGATTTATCTGTGCTCTTCCTGCAAATGTGCCCTTTCATAGCAACTGTTGTGAGGCACAAACGTCAGTCAGTCTAATGAAGTTTTTAATATTCATTAAAATGTACAGTTTATAATGCTTCACTACTGAGTAGGATGTGCAATCCGACTAATTTTGATTCTTGAATATCCCTTAGAGTTCATGAATGATATCCAGATAACTGTGAAGAAAGGAAAAAAACGCAAAATAAGAAGGGAAAGAAAAAATGGATTCCTGGTGCAACTGTGGCTTACTTTTTTAGGTGACAGCACTGGTGTTACACAAAAAATGTAACTTCTTGCTGAGGAGTACGTCTCAAAGCATTTTATTTTTCAAAAATAGCAAAGGGAAATAGGTTTTCATGTTGGATGAGTAACATTAACATAACAGTCAGTGCCTCACATGAGCTAAAGAGCTAAAACTATAGCCAACTAGTACAAACACCTAGCCTGTTTAGCCTTAAAAGCCCTACTATCTCTGGCACCCCAAACAGTTAGGAGTACTCAAGTACTGTACACAACCCTTCTGCTGAGCTGACTATGCTGTTGTAGCAAAATAAAACAAGGCAATCTGCTGCTATGTCAAAAAATACATCTGTCCTAACACTGTGGCCTTTCACATGCATGTAAAATAAATGCCATTTGAATTAATAACACTCTCTAAATTGTATGCTACAGTTTCTGATTGTAGCTTTTTGAAATCACTGAAAAAAGAACATGAACAGGGCATAAATGGGTCCCTATTATAAAGGAGTTACTTTCTATTTTACTTTTCTATTGTATTTTGTTGCCCAGGCTGAGAGCTACACAACATCGCCAGTAGAGCAGTGCTTCCTGGAGCACTGGAATCATACAAATTGGGTGAATAAAAGAAGCAAAAAGGTGCAAGACTGTATGTTCTTACAACATTGGCAGATGTTTTAATAAAAAACTGTGTTAAGGATTTGACCAGCTTTCCTGGAGATTTAAAAAGATTTACACATGAAAACCAACTGACTAAAGCATGTGGCGTAAACCATAACACCAGGCAGCATGATTTACATATATTCATAAATGATTCAGATTGTTTAAACTGCAATATTCACATTGTTAGTCAGACTATTCTAGTCTTAATGAGGCTGCACATATGTTTAGTGTGCTTTAATGAAAAGAGGCACAAATCTATGCATTCATTAGGCCCAGTGGGTACTAATGCCCCGATATAAATGCAGAAACAATTCATGCAGTTTCCTCTTTGTATGTATACTTCAAGTCAGGTGTCTAACAGTCTAATAGTAAACTAAGTGTACCATAATTATGATAATTTAATAGTTTCTGTAGAAGAGAAATGACATTTTTCTGCTACTATTTATTTATGCATTAAAAAAACAGCTGATTAGCAGAGTATTACAGATTATTACACCATGAAGGCACTATAAAAAGGGAAAATAAGAAACAACATTATTCAGTAAATAATCCAAGGTTTTATTCTTCAGTAACTACTAGAGATCACTGAATGCCACTGTAGTCTTTAAGATATTGCTACAGATACTAATACCTTGAGAATTATGTTTTATGAATTCAGCAATTACCATTTTTTTTTTCTTTAAAAACTACTGAGTGTCACGATTGGCCCCTCCCAGTCCTGTCCATGTGCTGGTGTTGTGTTTCAGTCTTCCATGTGCGTCTGTTTACATGTCAATGTGCTTCTTTGTTTGGGTTTCTTCCTAGTCCGGCCCCCTTGTTTTTCTGACTCCACCCCTGATTGTTCCCACCTGTTTTCCACCTGTGTCTTGTGAACCCTCGTTAGTCTTTGTGTATTTTAGCCCTGTGTTTGCCCCTTGTGTTTGCTGGTCTTTGTTTGTATGTGCAGTTTGATGTGTTTCATGTTTGAAGTTTGATGCGTTAGGTTGTTTGATCTTCCGGCCCTGTTGTTTGTTTGACCCGTTTATTTTCATTATGTCTTATCTTCGTTGGTGTTGGCTCTCTGACCATGGGCCATATGCGTCCACCTCCTTGCTCCCCCTCGTCACACTGAGCTTTATATTAAGTTATTTTTAAATTGAAAAAGTTCACCTGTAGCTGTAGGTAACACTTTATTTGAAGGCTGCATAGAGACTTTATAACTGTTAATTAGGTCTCTGTCTTTTAAGTTCCATTACTTGGGAATGATGCTTCATTACATCGTTAGAAATAGATTCACAATTATAAATGTCAATAAGGTGTCTATAATTTGTTTAGAAATATCCAAGTATTGCTTTATAAATGTTATTCAATGTTTATGCGTGAAGTTGAAATATTACCTTTTATGATTCAGTTTCTCTTTTACACTCATGATAAATAAAGGTCACTGAAACATTAACTACTTAATTATTCAGTAACTACTATGAAACAAACTTATATTGCTTATGCGTACTTATAGAGTTATGAGAGTGAGGAACTAAAATGCATGCCAGCATATGGGCCCTTAGAGTTTAAGGGCTTTACACTGGGGTATTAGAGTGATATGACATTGTAAAAAGTGAATGAGGTTGCCTTTAAACTGGTCCCCATCCCCACAGGGAACTTGCACCAATGTAGAGCTGTTGACAGTGCTGAAGGAAAGCCTGATCTGCAGTCAGAGGAAGTTGAAGCAGGAGAGAGAATAGCTGTCCAGGAGACACTAGAGTCACAAGCACACAGGGACCATCTCCAATATGCTCCCAGTCAGAGCCTCCATCACACACTCTCACACAGTCCCAAGAGAGCAGAGAACAGCGCTGAGATGTCACACTATGACAGAAAGTCTCTACCGTGGCTTCGGTCCAACAGTCGCAAAGCAAGATCATGATAAGAGAGAGAGGGAGAGATAAAGAGAGAGATGGTTAGACTTTTGACTTTCGTCCATAGCAAGTCAAAACCTAATGCTCAAAGCGGTGCAACAGCTTGACACTAAAAAGCACGCTATAATTTGAGTCTAGTCTAAATGTCATAAATGTCACATGGTGCTATAGCTTTAATAAAACTATGTCCTCTTATGCCTCTCTGTGTTTAAGTTGGAGAAACTTATCAAGCAAAAGCTAACAACCAAGCGAAAGCTAACCTAGTAAGCATTAATTAGCTATTATGTCTACCTGTCAGTCCATCTGTTTCTTTGTCCATCTGTCTGTTTGTTCAACCGGGCATGTCCGCATACCCATCTAGCATTAAAATAAATAAGAGCCTTACCCTCTTTATGATGTTGCGATATAAAAGCTGAATAGTCTTTTTAGTGAGCCGTGGATACAGCAGGGATGGTCTACAACATCACCTGTAGTGCATGTTTCATTCATTTCTCCCTGCTTGCCTTATGTGTAGTTCTACCTCTGTGAGGTTGGGAGTGTTGGAGAGAGGGGTGTCAATCACAAATGCTCATCAGATTGTTAGGACCACACCCAGACAGTTCTCAGATAGGTCTGATAATATTTTTTTTCCATTCAAACTTTGCTGGATGTTTAATGCTTAGTTTTAGACATTTTTAACATTTTACACTGTTCTTTGGGACTTTTCAAGGAACTGATTTTGACAGTTAAAGAACCACCTTTAAGCGTGTAGAAGAGTATTTGGTGCCAAGACAACTTTCTGGCTGAGAAATGAATTCAGCAGATTTGTCTCTTGTCTCCAATAGTGAGGCCATGTCAATTATTTAAAAGAGCAAAACAACAGAGGAGAGGAGAGCAGATGAGTGCTTTGTGCCAAAGCTACTCATTTACATGCCCCACCCCCACAATTCCCTCCTGAGTCGTCCACGCATTTAGGCCACAATAAAGCTGGTTTCATCCCTCCTGTCTACATCTGTTCATTCACTCCACTTGCCCAGATCCAGCTCTAAGCCACCGAGCCAGGCACAGATAGAAGAGAGCAAAAGCTGGGAAGAAGACAAAGGGAGAGGCAGAGAGGGAGAGAGAGAGGTGAAAGGGGAGAGAAAGAAGAGAAGGTCGCTGGAAGGAAGAGAGTGCTGAGGAGATGCATATTCAGTTGAGGATTAGCATTTTTTGAAAGAGGCAAGGAGAAAATAGGAGTTTAGTGGAGAGAGAGGGCGAGCGAGAATAAGTGAGAGTGAGCGACGGAGAGAGAGAGAGTTGCAAGGACAGGCATTAGGTTATGTCAGTGCTCTAATGGAAGAAGCAGGTTTTCTGTGTCATGCCTGCTCACACCGCTGATGGATCGTGAGGCTATTCGGCTCCAAGGAGCCCAGCAACCGCTCTCAGGCTGGCCAATCAGAGCGCAGCTCTCACCGCTGCCCGAGTGTCAATTTTCAGCCCTGTGTTTTGGCTAGAGCATCTCAATAGCGTCATGTTGCCATGGAAACTGTCTGGCGTTCAATCACTTTGTTTCATCCTGGCATTTGATAACGCACAGTAATGCGGGTGTTTGGGCCACAGATACATCAGAAGATGGAGTGGAGATTCAGAGGCATCCTGGGGGGGAAAAAAACAGGGTAGAGGAGATGGGGCTGCAGGCCAGCGTTAGAGATGATTATAGTGGAGCATCGGCTAATTAAGGAGGGTGACGGAATGAAAAGAGAAGGATCATTAGTGGCCGGTTTACTGGAGATACAGCCAAAGCCAGTTGACTCACAGGAAGTGTAGTGACCCTAGAGATTAGTGCAGTCCAGCATTTCACAATGAGAGCAACAACTGGGCAAGGCCACTGCAGTTGTCCACAGCCAGCTACCTAACGCTCCCTCTCTCTTGCTCTTTTTGTCTATATCACTCCCTCCCTCTCCTACTTGTGTTCTCTGTCTCTATCACCCACTCTTTCTCACTTGCCTGTTCTCTCTTGCTGGCTCCTTCCTTCTTTCCTTCCATGTTTTTTCTCTCTTTCTCTCTTTCTCTTTCTCTCTCTCTCTCTCTTTCTTTCTTTCTTTCTTTCTTTCTTTCTTTCTCTCTTTCTCTCTTTCTCTCTCTCTCTCTCTCTCTCTCTCTCTCTCTCTCTCTCTCTCTCTCTCTCTCTCTCTCTCCTATTAAGCTTCAGCAGGGTAAATAACATCTCATGACTTTGAATGAAGAGAAGCTCAGCAGAACTTGTCTGGGAGAAAGACAAGTGAAAGGAGTGTTTTCTTCCCTCAAGTATTTTCCAGGCCAAGGTTCTATCTAAAACGACTTCATTATTTAAGCTGCTCCTCTCTCGCTCTCTGCCTCTGGGGTTTACGAGAAATGTGCCAGGGTTTAGTCAGGAGAACAAGAGATGAATGTTTCAGTGCTTACTGAAAAACCACAACCAAAGTATTTTCCAAAAGGGGTAGGGTCAGAGGAAGAACCTGTTGTGGTGTTGTTGATGTGGAGATGTGACCTCGACTTCTGTGATGAAAGTGAAGAAAATCCGTTATCTTGACTGGCACTCAAAAAGTTGAGATGGATAGATCCATTACTGCTCAAGATACAATCTGTTTTGTCATTTTATTAATGAGGATAGTCTGTCAAGCAAGTCAGTCTAAATTTGAATGAGTTGGCACAGCAGAAACAGCTATTACAAAAGCTATATTTAGATGATGATAAATGCTGATATATCACAGCATTTGTTCTGAATGTTAATGGAATCCATGAGGACATATTACCACTTTGCCATTAAGAGCAGATTTCACACCCTCCTGATGAGCTCAACTAGACAGACCCTCAAAATCTCAGATCCTCAAAATCCCCATGTAGCACATTACTCTGTCTGGACATAGGCAGGGGGTTAACACCCTCAGAAAACACAAGAAAGGGGAAAAACGAAATCGCCTCACACAACAACCCGACTGTTAAAGTCGGAAGAGGGCCAGAGGACGGCGAGGCAATTATCTTCCTGATTGGTTATTCGGACTCTTGGCTGAGTGCGGAGGCAGCTGCAGAGAGGCAGGTGCGGAGGCTCGCGCTGGCGGCCATGTGCGCCTTTCTGCTTCATCTTACTCTGTAGCAAACGTGCCTCACAGCCATGAGCTGCCGCTGTTGATGTTTGTGCGGAAACCCATTTTAACAGGTGCCGCCATTTATGGCAAACACAATGCCTCATCTCACTCCCAGATCCATGCAGAGCGGCCCATTCAAAATCCATTACACGCCGTTTTCAATGCTATTTACACAGTACTGCCCAGCTGCCTATATAAACATGCTTTTCAAGGGTCTCCAAAAGATGTGGTGGCAGTGAATCCTAAGCAGTTTTAAGGCGTCAACTTGGGACACAAAGTTGCAGGAAGTTCATTTTTGGTAAGGAAAAAGGAAAAAGCTCTCCGTCTTTGCATGTTAGTGTATTTTGTTGTGACTTGCAGCACTCACAGACCAAAGTTTGCGCCTAAACCACTGGTGTCTTACTCACACCCGCAAAGAAAAGGTTGACTTAGCCTTCAAGTAAAAACAGCATGCACTGGCAAAGTTCATGGCATGCTCGCATTGTGTCCCTCTCAGCACACTGTGTTGTCACTGTGGTGGATGTCATCATGGCCAAAACCACATGGTAGCAGAAAACATCTGTCATGGCGAATGGCTAATTACTTTTTGATTGTGCCTTGAAGGTGGGTTAGTAGTGCTGCGCTGTTGCAAAGAATCAGGCAGAATGCGAAAAGTATGTTCAGCAGAATGCATGGTAATACAGTGTGACATGCAGCTCAACACAAAGTGCAGATACACTGTAGGTTTAAAAATGTCCAGCCACCCCTTCTAATTAAAGACGCGGGTGATTTAAGGTGTTAAATTCCATGCACATAGCTGTGTAATCTACATAGATAAGGAGGAATGGGTAAACACATAAGCCCAAGATCAAGTGTTCTCATGCAGCACCAATACGCATCTTTGAGAATGAGTTTGTGGCAATGGTATATCACAGTATTTACATGGTGACACTTTACTTGAACCCTGCTGCATAACATTGTTTAAACCATGCCATAAGCATGTCATGGCAGATGGCAGTTATATTTTCACTACCCCCAAAAAAGTGTCTGAATTTTTTTTTTAATACAGAAGCTGTGCTTTGCAGTCTGTGAAACATTTATGCTGAATGGCCCAATACACACACACACACACACACACACACACACACACACACACACACACACACACACACACACACATTTTCTACACACGCTTCTCCCTCAGGGTCGCAGGGGTATGCTGGAGCCTATCCCAGTGGTCATCGGACGGAAAGCAGGAAACACCCTGGACAGGTTGAATGGACCAATAGAAATGATTAATTTACCTTAAAAGTGAATGTTTTTGCTTTCACCTGTAAAGTTACCATTTTGAAGACTTACTTACTTTTTTGGAACAGCAACAATATCCTGTCATGAGATGCCATATTACCATTATCAGTGATTCTTATGACAGTTCTTCCATCCATAGGTTAGTGGCCTAGTGGAAGGAGAGGTGAGACACCAAACTGAAGATCATGGTGTTTAAATACCAGGACTCACTGGGAATATCTGGTTGTGTCCTTGGGGAAGAAACTCAACCCCTTCGGCTGCTGCTCCCAGACTGGGCATTGTTAGGCAGCAAATTTCGCTTGTAGGATCAATAAAATGCGCATGACAGATGTCATAATGTTTGATGACTAACGAGAGTACCTACAAAATAGTATGAAAATTTCTGATGGCAGTAATGTGACACTGTTACTGAACAACATTGTTCATTATAGCATAATGCTGTTGAGGGAAGAAAACCTTGTATCTCCAATATGATAACTTAGGAGAAGTAACAAACCTACTTTAATGTAAGTCAATGGAACACCCCCCCCCCCCCCCCCCCAAGTCATTTTAGGTCATTTTTTTTTAGTCCATTCATAATGAAATTTACATACAATGTAAAGGGTTATGGGTATTTTTAAATGGTCAAAACCTGAAAATTGTCAGTTTTCTTTCAACATGACATTAGCCATGCTAATATCATGTAGCAGGGTTCAAGTAAAGTATAACCAGTTACATTAAGATAAGCTTTTCTGAACGTGTTGTAGGCATCATCAGTACAAAGACCATCAATAACATGGAACTCTTACGTTCTTTTAAAGACAGATTTGGATGGGCTTCTTTCTAGTGTAGCTGTCTAAGATTTGTCCCCATCATCAGCAGACTGTGAATCTGAAAGATAATAATGCAGGGAACCCAAGAGAGCATAATTTGTCCTCCCTAATTGGATGTAGTATTGGGCAAAACATTCAGCAAATATGTCCTTATGCTCATTGCTTTTAATAGCTTTCCTTTAAATGTGACACTTTTTTGTAAGGTTCTTTTGACTGAACTGAATCAAATCCCAGCAGCAATGTTCCAACATCTAGTGGAACGTCTTTACAGAAGAGCAGATGCTGTTACTGGGACCAGCTCCATATTAATACTCATGATTTTGATAGAGAAGTTTGGAGGAGTAGGTGTCTGGAGTCTTTTGGACATGCATTGTATATGACAGGACTGTGTGGCAGACATGGCTGTATACATGTATCGACCCAGAGAAAGAGCAACCAGCTGCTAATTTTGCCCCCTGAGCTTTGTGTGTCAGGTGCAGTATAGAGATAATAGGAGGCAGACAGTGTGGCTCAACAGACCTGGAGTCTTTATGGTAGTGTCAATATTACCTGTCCCTCATGCCTTCAGAAGTAATGAGACAAAAAGCTCCCTTCCATCCAAGAGCAATATCATTCATTATCCATGGCTAACGGGCTTCCACCGGCTCCAGGGAGGGTGCGGCCCTGCAGCCCCTCAGTCTGCCTGTCTCCGTGCCTCTGTATCGATGTGCTCTGGGGTGAGCGATCCTGACTGAGGCTAAGTGAGTCATATCTTTGGAGTGCCACGCTGGACAAATAGGGCATGACCCTGACACATAGTGTCCCTGAACTCAGACCTCCACTGTCACATACAAATATAGGGTTAAGGCAACATGTACACATGCCTCTCACTCACTCACACACACACACACACACACACACGCATGTGGAGTCTCAGGTATACACAAGTGGAGCTGTGACCGCATATTGATTTGTCGATAATTATTGATAATGGCTGTGAAATTGATATATTTTTTTTAAATCAAATATCCTGCATTTTTCATGACGTTTTCCCTAAAGTCCATCTGTAACAGTTTATGTACCAAAACAATTGATTATCGATTTTACATGACCATTTTACAACCCTGAGCTCTTTTGTCACTGTGACTTTAAGCCTGATATATTTAAGTAATTTCTGTTCTGGTTGGCTGCCCTGTATAATGTCTCAATAGCTTTTAATAACACTAGTAATATCTTATATTGTCAATGGGTGGGGCTAAACTGCTGTTACCTGAATAGGCAGATAGGCAGAACAAATTCAAAACAGCTTAGTTTACATATACAGACTGCATAGAAATGAAGTGAAGAAATTTGAAATGAAGTGTGTTTGGTATCTGATCAATGTGACTCATGCTGTGCAAGAAAGCCTGTTACTTTAGATTAATATCACTGCTGTCAGAACCAAACCTTGATTCATTTTTGTCATTTTTAGGTGTTTGACATACTTTGAAAATGCCTGTTGCCCTTGACATTGTGAGTTAATTGAATGTAGAATGGACCAAAAGAAATGGGACACAAATACTTATATAAAAATCTGGTTCCATTGAATTGCATCAAAAATAAACTGTTTGTTTTTTCCTTCTCCTGTAAAGTTATCATATTGAAGATTTGAGATTTTGTTCCGACAGCAGCGATTTATTATTTACACAAATGACGAAGTGTTTTGTGTCAGCTTAGGATCAGGCCCAGCCTCAGAGGGTCAATTAGAGGGAACTGCCCCACCACCCAATCATCATGCCTCACTACACCCACCATTATTTAAAAGCTTTTTCAGTGGCAAGCAACAAACAGAATCAAAGTTAAACAGCGCTTCATGCTGCACTATGTATCGTTTAAATAGCGATGACCACTACTGCACAGATCTAAAGTAGATATCATGCCATGTATGTTATTTTTTTTCTACCATGCAGAATCTTGACACCCCCTTCAGCCCCTCTGGGATTTTTGGAAGCTGCGGTCATGCCAGGCCTAAGAAAACACTTTTGTAGGCCCAGAATAACAGTTTTGCTGAGTGATGGCTTGTGATAAAAAAAAAAAATTGCTCAAATGAATTATCCTCATTCAGTGAACTGCTCTGTATACATATGTTGTTTGTTGTACCTTTCTAAGGATGTTTCTTAATCTTAGGTGAGTGTTTTAGTCCTCTTTGTTGCCCCCTGTGGCAAAAATGGAAACTAACCTAGACATACTGGGAATCTGGCATGGCTATCAAGCCTCAATGTTTATCTGTGAGATTTTTTTTTCCAGTTAATTTTGCAAAAGTCTGGTGCTCTACTTTCTACATTTTCACAGTTACAGCCTAAACTAGACTTTTCTATGTACTTGGATAACACTGCCCCACATTACTGGCCAATACAGCCACCTCATGTTAAACACCACAGTTCCCCTGAATTCAAATTTAGGGGAGCAATGTGCATTTTGTAAAGTGTTGCCATGCTGTAAAATTGCTGTGTTGCAGAATTCACAGGTGTTTCACATTGCAAAATACTTGAATGCAAGCTGTACACACACAGCAAAGCAATTAGGACAGACTAATGTACACACACTGTATTATTATTAATCCACTGACTAACATCTGTATCAGCTTACTTAGGAAATAAATAAATAAAGAAATCAAATACTAGTGACATTTTTAAACAATGACATAATAAATATACAAAGTTATACATAGAAAACATTATATAGGGCTTAAATAGTGAAAGTGAAGAATGGTTTAAAGTAATAAAAATAATGATTTATAGATAATTCTACCTAGATTTATTGTTTTTATTTGCCTATTGGCCCAGCCCCGCACACAAGCAAAAAGATTGCATTGCATTGCCTCTTAGCACCCTCCCACACACAGAGAAGAAATAGTCAAGCCCACAGGTGAAAGGCAAACTCTGAAGAATAAAAGGTCCTACAAACATCCGCACCCACACAAACAAGTGTGAAGGCATTGTGCCACATACAGAGACACAGAAACACTCGAGTTAGTGCAGATGGAAGGGAGAGCACCTTCTTTGAAGAGGATGAATAAAGGTAAGGGCAGGCCAAAAAAAAGAGAAGAAAGCAAGTTTCTTTGTTGCAACTTGACCTCTCCACTTCCAGGTGTCCTTCACCGAGACATTGCCATCATGAAGGGGAGGAAAAGCAGAGGGGGAGGAGAGACAGAGGGATAAAGGGAGGGTGCGTGCATGTGACGGTATGTGTGCATGAGTGTGGCCTTCGAATAAATAATTGATGGAAATGGGACTTGTTAGCAAGAGCAGCATAATCACAGGGGCTCCAGCTAATTGGCGAGTGTTTTTCACCTTGTTGCCAGAGTGGAGGAATTAAAAACAGTAACCAGAGGAGAGCAGGGGGGCCAAGCACTGGAGCACTGGAGCACAGGCCAGGCCGCTCCACCTGCAGCCACATTCAATTACAATTAGGCTCTAACCTTGATGGGAAAAAATGCATATGTGCCAACATGCTGATCGAAAACCAAATAGAAAAATGTTAGTCGAATTTTAAGACGTTGATAGCATGTTTGGAGGCTGATGGATGCATCTTTGATTGCATTAATTTAGGTAGAGGTTGGCTCTAAATTTGAATTCTCATTGACATACAATGACTTACATTTTTCTGGCATCTTTCTAAAGAAAAATTTCATCTGCCAGAAGAGCATGCGATGCAGTGCCAGCGCTGAGGTGAGCTCCACTTTACTCAAAGCTGTATGGAGGGAGTAGGATTATGTAAAGGTGAGCTGAAGTGAGCATTTCAGAGTGTGTTGTTGAAGATGTAGTGAGCTGTGTGTTTAAAGCGTTTCTGGAAAACATGAGCACGTGTGATGAGAGCAGGCTTCTTTCTTTCTGTCTGCGTATTTTTCTGCCTCTCATTTCATCTGCCTGCTCTCTCTCTCTCTCTCTCTCTCTCTCTCTCTCTCTCTCTCTCTCTCTCTCTCTCTCTCTCTCTCTCTCTCTCTCTCTCTCTCCTCTATTCATACTGAATTATTAAAAAGTGTTTTGATTCCCCCAATGATTGTGAATCTGGGGCTGCAGCTCTCGGCAGCAGCGCAGTCATGCTTGCTTGTTTTTCCTTTTTCATCCCTCTCTCTTTTCTGTCTTCCTCCTGCTCCCTTGCTTTCTGCCCTTGTCTGAGAGTGATGCAGCCCCGTGCTCGCTAAAATGCTACCTGTCTAATGTGTCGAGAAGAAATTCTTTCTTTCCTTTTTCTTTTTTTTTTTCCCACCAGAGATACACCCAGCTCTCTCCTCGCTCAGTCTGTAGTGTCTTTTTGCTCTCAATCTGCATTCAGGTCAGTGTGCAGTTTTGAAGGAAAATGAAAAATAAAAAAATAATACTCTGGATCTTCTTCTCCTGGCTCCCAGAATGCATTGGAGGATGGTCCCAAATTGGCATAAGGTAGCTGACAGTCTCTCCTGGGATGGAAAGCTCTGTCTCCTGCTTGACTTTCTCCAAAAATGTCACAGCGAGCAAGGACTAAGCTTAAAACAGACTCCATTCTGCTTCCTTGAAGTACCTTTAACCCTCTAGAGCTCTCCACAGCAGGACAAACACAGCAAACACTTCAGCCTTGTGTGCTAGCAGTGATTTATTTGTAAATGATGAGGTTCTGGAATGCGGAGTAATGACAGATCCAGCAGGTTAATAGTGAGGAGAGATGAAAAATTGTGTATTAAAGGAGTGCATTAGAGATGCAGCTCAGTGGTAGGTTTCCTGATAGCTTTGGATCTGAGGATTAACAGGCATGATAACGAGGTTATTAAGCACGTTCTCTCACACGAGTTTCTCACAGTCTTTGGACTCATTCCTTCTGAATCACGAGTTGCTGATGAACCAATGTGCCAGTTGTTCTGTTCAGTGCTACAAAGTTCTTTTGAGGAATTATTTGAACAATCAGATCGGTGGTGCACAGACACATGAGGAGTTGGAGTGATGTGACATGTTGGGATTGCATTTGCTCCTACCATTTATTAACAGTTCAGCCTAATTTGGAGGGAGTGCAAATGTAATAGCTTACCCCATAGGCTGGGTTAACTGTCACAAAGGGGCCCATTTTAACAGCCACTAAAATGTCTTGTAAATCATTGCAAAACATAATTTAACACAATATAATTCCATGATGTTTGAACCAGATAAGCTTTCCGATCTAAACATATAAAACATAAAACATATTCATAAAAAATAAAGTTCTAAAGATATATTTTATTTACATGACATCTGTGTTTTGAATTAATCAATGCATAAAACTTTGAAAAAATGAAGTGTATTGACTTTATATTGTGCCTTATGGGCTTCTTTCACTGTTTACTGTGTTAAAACTAACCCCACCGTGTGGAGACTGTACGTCTGGCTTTCATTATATGTTGTTTACATGCTTTAAAGTGGTGCCACATTACAGCCACTGAAAGGGTGCTAATCTTTATTAATTACTAATAAAATAATTATGCAGACAGGATATATATAATTGCTTTTATTGCATCAAGAAATGTCTGTCTGATTGCTGCCAATTTTCACAGATGTGGTTGCTATGGGTATGTAAGATGTAAGAACATGACTAAAAGCATGCTTTACTCAAACCTGTTTAACTACATAACATCCACCATTTTGCCCTGTATTAGTTTGTGCCCTTTGTCCCCCCACATTTACAGATCATCACAAATTTATTTTACATTAACTTACTTGTGAGTGAGCTGCAGGACCAAGTGCATTTTTTTCAGCACAATTTAAAGAAAGTATAGCTAGACTGGCAAAACCCACTTCTCATGAGGTATCTTTTTTTTTTTAATTAAGGGATTTTTTTTAATAGAGCTACAACTGCTTTAGGGTGGATGTTTGATGAAATGTGTTTCTAGCTTGATTTCTTAACTTATCTGCATTCCTTTTTGTATTTACCAGCTACTGGAAAAGAAGCAAGACATTTCAAACACATAAAAGGCAGCATAATGGTGTGCCTTTAGCACATCCCTCCCAAAATCCACCCCAAAGCAGTTTCAAAAGTTCTTCCTATCTTCAAGATCATCAGAAGGGGGATTTCCTAGTCTGGCCACAGGGTTCCTTTTAGTCCTTGTTGTTACCACCAACTAATCTAATCAGTCCCATTATCAGCATGCTTTGGCATACACTTTACTCCATCAACTGTGGTTACTCTTCTGTAAGGTTGAAAAGGCAGCGCTTGCTGGATGTATAATTCATAAAATGCCATTTCCATATGTTTGAGTGAAGTCCACCTCAGTGTTTGTGCTTGATGCTTGAATGGCATGTCGTAGCTGCTGGTGCACTGCTCTCTGCTCTCGGGGCCTGTGATCCATGCTAGCATACTGATGCACCATCCTGGAGTTTGGATGCACAAAGTCAGCTGGGAAGATCTTTTTCCACCGAATACTATTGCTTATCATAGAATTTCATTATAATTTATAGCAGTCTTTGCATATATTTGTGAGCATGCTGTTCATGCTTGTTGGGCTTTTATAGATACTGCAGAGGCCAAGAAGAGCATAAGAGTCCATAGGAGATACTGCCAGTAGTACAGCAGCTGGCCAGTGTATCTGAGCTGCAGGTTTTAACTGTTAATGCTCAGTTTTTGGCCTTCAAGGCTGCATAACGGGTAACGAGAGAGAGGTAGCAAGAGAGGAAACTGTTCTAAACAGTTTTATCAACATTCTTTAAAAAAAAAAAAGGAGCCAGGACGGGTTTGCTGTATTGATGCCAGAGGACAACCCTTTTATTACCCCTGTAAATGTTTGTAAATGAGATGTGTGAACTTAGTATAATGTAACTTAGCTTAATGTAAAGGTTTTATAGCAACGGATGTAATTATTTTTCCTTTCTTTTTTTGGAGTAGGGATGAAATGATGTAAGCCAGCCTGCAAAAGTTTGAGCATGCCTTGTCAAATAATGCTTTGCCGATTGTCTAAGTGAAAATAAGTATGTTCTCTATAAAGAACACATTTCTGTACATTTTAATGCACAGTTACATAGTTTACCACTTAAAATGTGACCTGTGCAAAAATTGTGGCACGTTTTATCATTTTTGTTTTGTTTTTGTGTTAATGTATTTAGCAAAACATCAGCAAAATGTCATTTGACCAAGGATGTTCAAACTTTTGCATACGACTGTAAAATATACAGCTTACTGTGAGGAACATTGGAACCATTGCCATTGGAACTATGTATAAAAACACTCTCATGATCAGCTGCGACTGGCACAAAAAGGGGAAAAGTTTCACTCCCACTTTTCATTTAAAACTGGTGTTATCAGGAAGAGCACATTTCAAAAGTAAGAGAAGGGAACATTGTGTGTGTCAGAATATATATATATATATATATATATATATATATATATATATATATAATTATATATAATACAAAATTGTAGTCTATTCATACATAATGTCATATAAAAGTGTAGTCTATTCATGACACTGTAAGATGGCTATTTCACATAAGTAATCTACAAAAAAGGTTATCATTTCAGAGCCTGTACTTCTATGCATGCATCAAAAATGAGATTTTACTGTAGTATATTCAATTGAACAATTAATACTAAACACAAATATAAAATGGTCATTTTAGTACATAGAAAGGACATAAAAAAACAAATATATCAGTTCAATGTTACATTATTTATATATTAAAATATGGTGTAATGCTGTATTAAATGGCAACCCAATCTTATCTGAACTCTGGCTGTGTTATCCTTGAAAATACAAACATTAGATTAGATTGGTATCAAATGATAGTATTACAGCCGTCTGACTGCAAATGGGGGCAAAAAGGCCTCTAACGAGACATCCCTAATTTCAAAACACCAGCTTGTCTGAGCAGAACATGACAAATGGGCCAATAGAAACGGTCCCAGAATTATTTGGAATTAAATTGTGTTATATTAGCTTCCACTGAAAGAACATGTTTCATTCGATAGAGTTGCCATCTTAGAGATACAAGGGTTTGTTACTACAGCAACAGTATACTGTTACACTGAAACCTTTCACTTCACTGTACCATAACATTCTCTGCACATAGGCCTAATGTGCAAGCCATGCTGTTCTCAGTGGTTAAACCTTCATAGATGCTGCAGAGGCCAGCGAGAAATAGTGAAGCAGGCCCACTGAGTGCAGCTGAGCTGCAGTTTTTAGCTCTTTATGCTAAACAGCTGACGTTCAAGGCAACATGATGGGTGAGGGAGAGATCAATAGTTGCTAGGGAAAAAAAAGCTGTTATAAACAGCAGTGTTCTTTATAAGCTGTTGTAGCATTTACCACTGAGATTCAGAGCTTGTAATCTTTGCCGTGGCCTGAGGCCTGTTCTGTTGCATGTTCCGGAGGCAGTGATACACAACGCGGGAGGCCTGTGGGGAACAGGAGCTGCGAAGGAGCTTTCCGATTCGATCAATGCACGCACATGACAGAGCGACACAGGCCTTCTCCAGCTTAAGGACGTGGGCGGTAGCTCTATAAGACAGGCCTGAACTGTGATCTAATTTTCCTCGAGGAGCGGAGCGACTCTCTGGCTGAGCGAATGTTTACTAGTATCTCTTTTGCAAGTATAACTCTCCTTAAAGGGTCTGTTTAAGGCGATAGAGGCGATGATTCACTGTGCTATTTTCAGTCAATAGAAAACATGCTCTTGCTCTCTAGGGCTACTCTTCTGTCTCCATTCAGTCCACAGAGTAGTGCTGGGTAAAAATAATAAACATTTAATATCATATTATTAATATATCTTGGTATCAGACAATATTTAAGTTTGCATTAATAATGCTAACAAGCTTATGGTTTGTGAGTACTGGCCCTCGTCCTGTCATCAAAGTTTTTATTCTTCTCTTGAAGTTGGGAGAAACCTTATGCTGTATTGTTAGCTTGACTGAAAGTACATTGTCATAAAGCAGGGGTGCTCAATTCTGGAGAGCTCAGATCCAACACAACTGGCTCATATAGTCAGATGCCCCTGAAGGCCTTGATTGCCTGGATCAGGTGTGAGATGGGGCTAAACTCTGCAGGGGGTAGATCTCCAGGACCAGGATTGGGCATCCCTGCCATAAAGGAAACTTATTGTGTATTTAGTTCTGTGTGCTTTGAACTGTTCGTATATCCATCAAATGGCATATAGTACTGTGCAAAAGTCAGAGACCGCCCTTTGTTTCATTCATTTCCAGTCAACATAACCATTAAGTAAAAGTTGCCCCTTTTTCAGAGAGGAAAAAAAACTATATTTAACAGAAAAGCATAAACAATTAATACAGTGGAAAAAGTTTTCAGTGTTTTACTACAGTTTTCATTCTTTTTTTAAATTCACTTTTAAAAGTTGGTTGCATTTTCTGCTGTTTATGATCCAAACAATCACAAACACATTCACTTATGTTGAGGTCAGAACTCTGGAGTGGTCAGTTCATTGTTCTGAGAACACCAGCAGGATGGACAGAAACAAATGAGGACTTTTTGGACCGTGGGGCTTGATTTTTCCTTCAAAGGTCAAAGTGCTGTTTTTCAGGTCTTCTATGGTTGTTAGGAATCTCAAGTTGTCTGTATCTTTTAATAATTTTCATCTTTGATAATTTTCATTTGTGGTCTACTAGATCTCTCATTTATAATTTTCCATACTCCAGTTTTGGAAACTCCCATTTTCTACTTCTTTATCTTTGACTTTCTTCTTCCTTGCACATGGATTACCTTATATCTAATCTCCACAGAAATACTTGTACTTAATGGCCATTTGACTGGAAATTTAGACACAATACTTTATTGATTTTTGTTATCTCTCAATAAAATACTTAATAATAAATACCATGAAAAAAATCAGTGTTATTGTGTAACACCAGTGCTGGCTACCTACCACTCTCTTTCTACGTTGATCAAGCGTATCCCATTCAGACATCATTTTCCGCTCAATAAACCCCCCTCTATTCATTCTCCCTCCAGCTAAATAATAATAAAAAACACTCAGCGTGGGTCTGGTCCAAATCCCCATTCATACAGGGCCATGATTCAGCTGGGCAAAACAAAAGTAGCACCATGGACAGCGACAGTGCCGCAGGCAGTGGGACCGGATCCATCCACACAGGGAGCCGCTGGTTAGATTATTTTGTGCCTCCGGGGGCCGCACTGCAGCATGAAGAAGCTGAGGCCTTGTCGGTTCTGGTCAGGCTGGGCAGTGCTGGTGAATGGACAGTGTCCATTGAGATACTGACCTGGGATCAGCATGGGTGGTGGGATATTGGCCCAGAGCCATCTGGAGAATAAGCTTGTATGTTTGTGTCAGACACAGAAAAGGAGAAGAATGACCATCCAGCTGCCCTGCAGTGATACACTGTGCTCACTTTCTCTCCCTCACACACATACAAGCAAACACACGTGTGCACACACACACACACACACACACACACACACACACACTGCTGTCCAAAGTCATGTTTTGACATCTGACAACACCCGAGAATAGATGTGGCATCAGAAAGCAGCTGTCAGTGGCGAACAAAGACTGTTTGTGTTTGTTTGTGTGCGTATACTAGAAATACTGCTGGGTGATATATCATCTATACCAGTATATCGATATTGTTGTCAGACATCAATTTTGATTTTTAGTATCAGCTGTATTAAAAGTCATGCCCAACTGGCATCAAGCCTAACTGGCATGTCAGTTAGCTGATACTATTGGATACATCTAAGTCTTGTTGCTTTTCTAAGTAAAATTAATTTAACACCTGCTCTAGAGAGAGCACACTTCTGCACATTTTAATTCACAGCTAATGTTTATTTGCTGCAATTGATATGCTTAAATAATAAAACACAAAATGTGCATAAGTTATTGAATGTTATACACACACATGCATTTTCTAAGCCACTTGCCCTACTGACAGGGGGAGTCAGTAGGATGAGTGGCCTCAGAAAGCAGGCTTTGAGCTGTAGCTGAAGTAGTTCCAAGCAAAAAATGACATACTAAAGACTTTATTACACTATAGCATATAACACACTATAACCCTAAGGCCTTTGAGTTTTGTGATAACGTACAACATTCACCATAAGACAGAGAAAACTTCAAACCTTTTGAAGGTGAGTGTTTTGCTATACTATTCAAATGTTATAGTTTAATTACATATTTAATTAAGACCCAAGTTATTGAATTTGTTATACACACTCACGCATTTTCTAAGCCACTTGTCCTACTGGATCATGGCGGGAGCTGTGGACTATCCCAGCGCTTATTGGGCAGAAGGCAGCAAACATGATGGACAGGTTGTCTGCTCTGCGATGGACTGGCATACACATTCACACTTACGGGCAATTTAGTATCTTCAATTGGCCTGACTGCATGTCTTTGGACTGTACCCAGAGGAAGCCCATGCTGACAGGGGGTGAACATGCACACAGGGGGTGAACAGGGGGTGAGCTCCACACAGAAAGGTCCCAGGCAGGTCATCTGGCCGAGGATCAAACCCAGTCCCTTCTTGCTGTGAGGCGACAGCGCCACCCACTGCACCACTGTGCCAAAGTTATATTTTATGAGGTTTTTCAGTATCATAAACTTACCAAATAAATAGAAGTTGTGCACCAAAAATGGGTGGCACGGTGGTGCAATGGGTAGCACTCTCACCTCACAGCAAGAAGGGCCTGGTTGCAATTCCTGGCCTGGTGACCAAGATCTTTTGTGTGTGTAGTTTGCATATTCTCCCTGTGTCTGCGTGAGTTTCCTCAGAGTATTCCGGTTTCCCCCACAGTCCAAAGAAATGCAGATTCAATTAAATTCAATTCAAGTTTATTTGTATAGCGCTCATTGGACACGCTAAATTGCCCCTAGGTGTGTGTGTGTGAATGTGTATGTCTGTCTGCCTGCCCTGCGATGGACTGGCAACCTGTCCAGGAAGTTTCCTGCCTTCTGCCCAGTGACCGCTGCGATCGGCTCCAGCACCCTCTGCAACCCAGAAGGATAAGCGGCTTATAAAATGTGTGTGTGCACACTAAAATCGAAGGGAAAAATGTTATGTTTATGATGTTTGTAGTATATGCATCTTATTCTCACTTCGAAAATCAGCAAAACATGAAATTTGTTCAGTGCACAAACTTAAGACTACATAAGACTACATGTCAGTGCTGGGGGCTTCAGATTGTTTTGTAATAACAGTTCAAAATGCAAAAAATGAAATAAATAGCAAGTTTCATTTATAGGAATGTGTTTTTGTCAGGTTAGCACTCACAATACGGTTTACGGGTTTTCTTCATGTAATTTAACAAAAGACCTATGTCATTCTTTTAGCACAAAATGGCAGTACTTTACAGTAACCATAGATTTCCATTGGTTTTCACTGGACAAAAAAAAACATCCCCAAAATGGTGGGCAACAACAAGTTAATGTAAAAAGATTTGATTCTATGTGATTTCAGGGCATTTTTATTAGTCCATTAATTCTGAAAAGGACAGCTGCCTTGTTCAAATGATATAGAAAATCCAGCAATCTATTTGGAAAATAACATGATATTCCATTTTATTAGTACTGCCCAACATTAACAAGCAAAAGCAAGATATTTATTCATAATGTAGTCTGATTAGGTGTTCTGATTTGACGTTTTTAGAAGGATAATGGACTCTGATGTTTGCTTCAGACTTTGGCAATCCGTGGATGCATTATTTTTTTACCATAAAATAACGCCGTAACATGCCTGAAGCACTTTGAAACACACTGTGTACCGCAGAGATAGATATGTAGACTGTTGTTATGGTGAACATTTGTAAGGATACACACACATTTGATGCATTAGTTAGGGTGAGCCAGAGTGTTAGTGGATTAATGGTGCTATTGTGCTGACATCCTTTCCTGCTGTTTCAAGGGTACTAGCACAGCCACCTGTACCTTTCTGTGCCCACAAGCATACTTCATCATGACTTGAGCCATGCCTCTCTTCCCGTTATTACAACTATTTCTGACTATTCATCAGAAACACGCAGCAGGGAGCAAGAAGCGAATCTATCTGGTACGTCCATCACTCTTCTAATCTCTGAGCAAGCCTCAGAAAGCAGGCTTTGAGCTGTAGCTGAAGTAGTTCCAAGCAAGAAATAACATACTAAAGACTTTATTTCACTATAGCATATAACACACCAAAACCTTAAAGTCTTTGAATTTTGTGATAACGTACAACATTCACCATAAGACAGAGATTTCAAACCGCTTGAAGGTGAGTGTTTTGCTATACTATTCAGATGTTGTAGTTTAATTACATATTTAATGAAGACCCCAATGAATTATAGATACATTTGATTAACATTCTATATTAACAGGTTTTGCTTTGAAATTCTGACATTTTTCAGTTTAAATGTCAAGAAATTCTAACATTTTTCTTTCATCAAGGCTCTGAACGGCAAAAAAGTTCTCAGCTAAAATATATTACAGTATCTTCTCTGCTACACGAATACAAATTTGGCATTCTGTGACCGGAAGGTTGCCGGTTCGATCCCCAGGGCGGACAGTCCATGACTGAGGTGTCCTTGAGCAAGACACCTAACCCCCAACTGTTCCCCGGGCGCCGTGGATAGGGCTGCCCACCGCTCCAGGCAAGTGTGTGCTCACTGCCCCCTAGTGTGTGTGTTCACTAGTGTGTATGTGGTGTTTCACTTCACGTATGGGTTAAATGCGGAGGTGGAATTTCCCTGTTTGTGGGATCAAAAATGTATCACTTACTTACTTACTTACTTACTTACTTACTTACTTACATGTTCTCTTAACCCCTTTAAAAAGGCTGTTTTTTCTTACTGTGCCATTCATATGTGTAACTGTTTTGTGCTCTGATTAGCTCATCCAAAAAAGCAGTCCAAGCTGAAATAGCCCGTATACCTTTTGACTGAACAGGTGGAGCTAAAGTGCCGTAGGCTAAAGAGCCACACATCTGTAAATGTGGGAGTTTGCCTGACTTCATAAAAATAATCATTTAAAAACAGGCTGCATTTGCAGCTTCATTCCCATGTATGCACTTGGGAGTGAATGGTATGTTTAGAAACTTTATTTTATAATATAACATTCATAATGACATACTGAAGACTTCTCGTGTCATTGTGACAGTTAGCAAAACATACTGAATAGTTTAATTTTACTGTAGCTCATAACATTCATAGGCTATTCACATTCATATTCATAATTATACAGTCATGTTATTAATATTCATAAGCAAAATACACTGAAGTCTTTTCATTTAATTATGACATACATCATTTGCCACAAAATACTGCCTAATTTCACTGTAATGTATAACATTGTCCATAACGCTCTGAAATCTTTTACTAAGCTGTAGTGCATATGATTGTTTACTGGAACAGCTTCAGGTTTCAGAGTACCAGTGCACCTGATTTACAAAAACAAGAAGAAGCACATGACACCATTTTCTTTACTATGGTTCTCCACCCTCTCGAGGATTGTGTTATGTTTGATTATGTAGCACAGAATTGCCACTGTCTTTGTCAGCTTGTGCTCACGCTCTTGTTTTAAATCCAAAGAGGTAAAAAGCCCTGCTTTCTTCTGTCTTTCTCACTCACTCCATTGTTCTCTCCCTCTCTGTCAGTGATGGTTTCTATTTTTAAAGCAGGAGCCTTTACGGAACAGCTGTAAATGTGGCGACAGGGACTGTGAATTGGAAATTGTCTCGAGTTAAGTGAAACAAGAAATGGCTAAAGCCTGAGTAAGCAACAGTTCACTGAAGGAGCTCACACTGGGACCTGTATGGAAGAGTGGAAAGGTATTGAGCTGTTTCAGATGTGGTCTCGCTGGGCTAATCAGACGCAGGGCTGGATAGATGACCGCAGGCAGGATCAGACTGGGCAGCAGTCCCTCTGAGGATGGCAGTCCGATTAGGCCACTTCCCCTCTATAATGGCCAGTGTCAGACACGACGGAAGAGAGAGGCTGATAAGAAGGGTGGACGGAAGTCTGTCTGTCTCTGTCTCTGTCTCTGTCTCTGTCTCTCTCTCTCTGTCTCTGTCTCTCTCTCTCTCTCTCTCTCTCTCTCTCTCTCTCTCTCTCTCTCTCTCTCTCTCTCTCTCTCTCTCTCTCTCTCTCTCTCTCTCTCTCTCTCTCTCTCTCTGTCTCTGTCTCTCTCTCTCTCTCTCTCGCCCTTTCTCTCTCTCTCTCACCCTTTCTCTCTCTCTCTCTCTCTCTCTCTCACCCTTTCTCTCTCTCTCTCTCTCTCTCTCTCTCTCTCTCTCTCTCTCTCTCTCTCTCTCTCTCTCTCTCTCTCTCTCTCTCTCTCTCTCTCTCTCTCTCTCTCTCTCTCTCTCTCTCTCTCTCACCATCTCTATCTCTCTGCGAGCCGCTTTGGTTGACAAAGCTCTTAGAGATGTTTTTCAATCCTGGCTTTAGACAGAGCTTGTCTTTGTGTAGGTGGCTGGCTGACCCTGAAAGAGCAAGAAGGAGAGGGAACGAGAGAGAAGGGGAGAGAGAGAGAAGGAGAGACAGAGAGACAGAGAGGGGGCATAGGAGAGAAAAGGGGTGAGGGGGCGGAAGTGGGGAAGCGAGCATGAGAGAGAGAGAGCGAGCAGATGGCCGAGCTAACGGCCAAGTCCGCGTCCTCCCTGGCACAGTGTGAGGGACAGCGGGAGGACAGCCACCGTGTGTGTTAGGTGATTTTAGGTGTGTGTGTGTGTTAGGTGAAGGTGTTGGGTGTGTGTGAAGGTGTATGAGCGGAGGGCAGAAAGGAGGACATTGTTTGTGACCTCTTCACAGAACGCTACACTCTACACCTTTGTGAAGATGGTAGCAGTCAAATTCTCACCTTTTTAAGGAATGCTTTGGTGGAAAAATCAAACTGACACAATTTTCCACTTACTCCAGATGTAGTGATCGAGACATTTCTGGTGTCTGAATTTTGCTTTCTTATTTTTAAACCGGAGCTACCAAGCTGACAATGGAAGTCAAATGGTCACCCAAATAGTGTCAGCATTGCCTGTAGACGCTGCTACCACCAGTGTTCAGCTACACTGTGAGGTTTTGTTCATTTTTCTAGTTCACAGTAAGTTACACTGTGGCCTAAACCACATGCAAGTCTTTCTGACCTTAATGAAGACCTGGAGGTGATTTGAGCTGGTTGAGAGAAGTTTTGAGTGACTGTTAACTTCTAACGTTCGGTAGTAACATTAGCCTCATAGCTTCCGTGCTAAACTAAGGTAACAAATTTTGGGCACCATACATGTCTCAGCAGATCAGCTACATCTTTTGCCAAAGTTTTCCTTTAAGATATGCTTATCCATTTAGATTCTGCTTCACAGCACTAGAAATAGTATAGCCACTGCAGTGCTCATGTTGTATTGTTTCATGTATATCCATTTATAGCTATGAGACATGGCTTCATATGGTTGATGTTAACTGTCTAAATTCTAATTTAAATGCAAAATTCCATATCATGATACCAAAGTGATCAAAATTGTCATGATTCTTGTGTTTTGGGTTATTAAAATATACTGAACATGTTTAAAAAGCACTAAAACATACTAACAACAGTTCAACACGGGTGTTACTTTGATGGGTTTTATTGAACTTCTCAGAAAAAGCAAGTAAAACATACCTCAGTAAGAAATTATCACCAGAGCTGTTATTTGTTCAAGGTACAACTGTGTAAAAGAGCATGGTCTTGGCACATGTCTTGCATTTAGATTGTAGCAGGAGCTATTCCACTGTGACATTTTAAAATGTAAACAGGTAATGGAGTTATTAAAAATTGAAATGGAGTGATTAGAATTATACTACCAGTCAAAAGTTTGGACATACCTGATTGTATATTTCATAATCTTGATGCAGACACATATCCTTAAAAGTATAGAATTCTAAGATAATTATAATTATAATATTCAAAATTATATATTTTAAATTCAACAAAGTTTTTTGTATATAGGACTTTAGTAAAATGGAAAATAAACAATAAATAGTTTAATTTCATATCTGCATATCTGCTGCAGAAGAGCTTAGGCTGAAAAACACTGGAGAACCAGCACTGTCCATATCTGGGATGAATATAGCCGCGTATTGCAGCAGAATGTGTAACATGCAGGTGCAATGTGAGATATTAATCAGGTCTGTTTTCTTCTCTTACAATCATCTAACTCATTCATTCCTTTCTTTCTCTTTTTGTGTCACACAACCTCATTTGATCTTCTGCAATGAGGCAGCATGATGAAGAGGCAGGGGGTGGTGCAAGTTGAACACACACTTTGTTGGGCTGCCTATTGTGTGGACATGCCTTTCTGCAGCATCACATATACCAGCGGGCAGACCACAAGCAGTCTAACTCACAGCCACACACACACACACACACACACACACACACACACACACACACACACACACACACACACACACACACACACACACACACACACACACACAAAAAAACATAAAAAGCCCCAGCCACTAGCAGCTCCTGCGCCTGCTCTGGAAAACCGCTCATGCATACACTGAGGCAGAGAGGGAAGAGAATAGAGGCAAATCACATTACACCTGCTGTAAGCTCATGTGCCTCACTGCTGCCTGCCCACTCCCTGATCCAATGTAATGGATTTTCAGGTGTGTAGGAAAGCAGGATATGCATGCAGCCCACAGCAACGCCTCACCCTGGTGTAGACGGGACTGTGGAGCTGGTGAAGAGAAGAAAGGAAAGAGCAAAAACTCCACTACACTGTTCTTACTATTGATTTCTGAAAGGTTGTGTGCATATATATTGATGGCAGAATCCTTTTTTCCTGCTATATAGAACCATTTTAAAAAAGGATTTTAAAGAATGATACAGTACACACACATTATCTCCTGGGTGATGGGGGTAGCTGGAGCCTAACAGCCTGACATGCTGTCACAGGGCAGACAGACATAAACATTCACACCAAGTGGCAATTTAGCATCTCCAATTCACCTAGCATGTCTTTGGACTGTTGGAGGAAACCCATGCAGACATGGAGAGAACATGTAAACTCCACACAGAAAGGGACCTAAGGACGATCACTCGGCCAGAACACAAACCCAGGCCCTGCTTGCCGTGAGGCGACAGCGCTACCCACTGTGCCACCAAGCCACCCATCCATACACAATAGGGTCTTAGTAATAATAATAACAATCATCATTATCATCATCATATTATTGCAATTGAAAATAAACAACTGGGCAGCCATAGCACAGTTAGAATGGCATACATAAAAAGAACTGTTTCTAGAATTGCAAAGCATCCAGTTTAGCCTTTAGTTCATACATTTGTCTTGGTTCTATATATAACCATTGGCTTTTCTAAAGAACTCCCTTTTTAAGAGCGTACTCTTCAAAGTTTGGGGCAAAGCTGCATAATATGGACAAAATATGATAGTGACATTCTATTGCTACACATTGCAATTGTACTTTATTAAAAACCAAATCATGACCCTTAATGTGGCTCCCATTATTTTGACCAGAATTATTTACATTTGCTGGATAATATGAATGCCATCCACAGAACACTCCTTAATAAATGTCTGTGATTCAGAATACTCTGCACACATTTTGGAATTGATAAATTGTGGGGGCTACACTCCAACAGCAATTTACTGACTCAATGACTTCACCTCTTATATATAGACCATCCAAACCATACATTATCACACTTTTATCACACTTTTCTACTATATCTAATTAATTTTCATCCTTATATATTACATTTTCATGAAATCTTACATGGTTTGGGTTAATCTTGTGGAGTCCCTGGTTTCCTCATTTTACTTTTGGAAAGATTTTAATGAATTTAGGGATAGTTAATCTTTGAAGGTACCTACTGTAAATTATACAGTAAAGAGTTAAGCATGGAAATCAGCTCCCAGGATCCATAGTAAAACATAATAATGTAATTTCAGAAAACAGTATTTTGAAAAAATAGTAATTTCAGCCATTTTCACAATGTGTCTATTTAAAATTCTTTGTATATAAGCACTTTTGAAATAGCTCTGCTGATCAATCTAGACACACCTAATGTATTTTACAGCTTCCTGGTCTCCTGTTTGATTCTATATGTTATTGGAAACATTTAAAAATCTTTTGAACAGTAGTGTGTTAATATATGCACATGTGCTCAATCACAAACAAGAGAAACTTTAGAGCAGACGGAGGGGATCTGGTAGGACAAAGGCATAGGGAGAGAGAGAGAGAAAAAGAAAGAGAGAAAGTGGAAGCAAAGTGGAGGACCAGAGAAAGAGCACAATCGCAGGTAATCAAAGCAAGCACTTCAAACAAGCCAGGACATTTGTTATTATTTGCAGGGCTCTTTTCATCTGTTTGTTTGAAACTAGCAGGGTATTAAAAATGATTCACTTCAATCGCCAAAGGCAATTTTCACAACATACCCCCCTCTCCTTTTTCTCTTCATCGACATTGAAGCCTTGCCCCCTCAGACCCACACAGAGCCTAGTAGAGCGGGTATGTGGCCAGCGGGGGAAGGGGCCACAGGAGTGTGTGATGACATGACTCAGGCCTTTGATGGGATAGCCATTCATCCAGCAATCAGCGGCAATCAACAGAAGGCAGCACGCACATGCATAATCGCTTGACCCCATGCACCCTGAGCAACTCCAGCAGCCAAGCTGTCTGATCAGAAATTAGCTCAAAGACTGGACAGAATCCCTGAAATATCTGACAACTTAATTTCAGAATTTGCTAAAGTCCAACTCAAATTACTATTAGGACTTTTGGCTTTTAACTAGTTTCCTTAAACTCACTTTCCATCCTCACTAGCACAGCTATATATGTTCCATGTGTTTCGTATCAATTCATATTGTGAAATTGGCATTTGCAATAGATTTTATATATGTATAATGTCGCTGTTATCAGAAGAAAACCTTGTATCTCTTTTTTTGTTGTTGTTGTTTTTCAGTTTTTCACATACTTTGAAAATACCTGGCATCCTTTACATGGTTTGTAAATTTCATGAAGAATGGATCAGAAGAAATGGCCCAAAATGACTAGGAAAATGTCTGGTTCCATTGACTGGCATTAAAAGTAAAGCATGTTTTTTCCTTCTCTTGTAAAATTATCATTTTGGAGATACAAGGTTTTCTTCCGACATACATGCAGACAGGACCCACACAGGATCTAGGGTTTGGATGATGGACCATTTTCAGCACTGCAGATGACGAAAGATTTGCAAGTGTTGTATAAATTGGCAAAAGACAGCAGGTCTCAGATGTTTGCATGACTTTGAGAGTGTGAAGAATCTTGCATATTAGATGTAAGAAACAAGTAGGCAAGAACAGAAGAGAGAGGGAAACGGAGAGAGCAAGGGAGGGAGGTGCTTCTGGCATTTAATCACTAGAGTTTTCTTGCGCTAACATGTCAGCCCACCTGATCAATCACTGCACTGTGTGTCTTGTAGCGGCCGGCCCTCAGGCTGAGTTACATAGAGACGTATTAACTCTCACACCTTGGCACATACACACACACATACACACACACACGCACAGCTTTTTATCATAGTCACACACTCCAAGCCAATGTATCGGATTCCTAGGCCATTTCTGCCATTACTTACCTCGTCTTGGAAGATATATCCCTGCTTTACGTCGTCTGCCTTATTTATATTTATATCTTTGCTAGCACTCCATAATCCTGGAGGCATCACTATAATAAAACACTGGGAAAAATTAGCCTCTCTTTTTTTATTCGAAGCCATTGGGAATCATTCTTCTTCCTAGTCTTTTTACACTTCACCTGTGACACTAAGTGGAAGAAAAATCACACCCCCCTTCTCTCTCTCTCTCTCTCTCTCTCGCGCTCTCGCGCTCGCTCTCTCTCTCTCTCTCTCTCTCTCTCTCTCACTCACTCACTCACTCACTCACTCACTCACTCACTCACTCACTCACTCTCTCTCTCTCTCTCTCTCTCTCTCTCTCTCTCTCTCTCTCTCTCTCACTCTCACTCTCACTCTCACTCTCACTCTCACTCACTCACTCTCTCTCTCTCTCTCTCTCTCTCTCTCTCTCTCTCTCTCTCTCTCTCTCTCTCTCTCTCTCTCTCTCTCCCCCCCTCTCTCTCCCTCCCTCCCTCCCTCCCTACAGCTGCTTTAGAAAAGTCTAAGGAAGTAGCAGGGGGAAAAAAGCTAAGGGAAAAAAAAAGCAATTAATTTTAAGCTGCACAATCCAAGCACTCTGAATGCTTGATCTTCGCCCAAATCATTGAATAACAAACCCAGCAAGAGGCAGCCCATAGTGCGGTTAGAGGGCTAACTCTAGGACACAGGCAGGCTTTATTCCAAAAGGCCGTGTGTTTTCAGCCTTGCTCTGTGCAGTGCAGAACTCCATCATTAGCTACAGTGCTGGAACAGAAAGCTCCCAGATGCATGGCCTTGCGTGATAACCACTTAACACTGGCAGCTGGGGACCAATCAGATTCAGAAGCGACCGCATAGAGAATGGCTTGTTCAGCTGTGCATATATGCAGTTTACACGGCTGGCATTTCCTGCCTAATTTTTTTCTCAAATTGAATTTCATTGTGTTACAGTCTGTAATTGGTCACATGATCAGACAGAGTGATGGCGAAAAAGGACACCAAGAGAGAGAAAGAGCGTTATTGTTAGTTAATTTACATGTAACAACATAATTAAATGTTTATTTATAATGTGTATATTATTAGTTGCTTACATATGGACTTTACATTATACTCAGTATACATTGCATACTGACTTTTAGCTTGTAAGGGTTACCTTATGGCTTTTAAACCCCAAAAAGTGGATATTTCTTTCATTTACTTGACTCTGTTTATGACAATTTCTCTGTACTGCCAGGCAATTTATTTGATGTCTAATAATGTTTGCATGCTTTTTTCAGACACTATCACAATGCATGCAACAATAAAGGGAATATGGTGCTTCTTTTATACAGTCATGTAAATATAGCAGCAAACAGAAAGCTTCAGTTACACATACTGATACATTTTACCACGTCCAACATATTGATGCATGATTTAAAGAGGACAAAGTCTCATTGGCAGTATGTCACTTTTGATCGGGGTGCTATCGTCAATACATTTTAGACCAGTAGTGTTCATTTTTTTGGAAGTGTTGCACTTTGTCTGATGCCACGGTCATTTCTGCTGCCATGCTTACATACCTTGTTTAAAGCAGCCATAAGTGGACGGCTCTGTTGAGTAGTGGGAGTGCAACACAGCTGAGATGTCTCCAATGGCATGATATGTGAACTGTAGGGCTGTACTGTAACAGACTTGTCTCAGTGTCTGCCTTTCAGGCATTCTGAACCGGGCCAAGCTGCTCTTCCTCACCCTGCTATTAATAGCTGGTCCATCCTCCAGAGGAGCTACAGTGGAGAGGGGAGACAGAGACAGACAGAGAGAGCGAGAGACAGAGATAGAGAAATAAAAATGAGAGAGACATAAAGACGGACAGAGAGAGAGAGAGAGAGAGAGAGAGAGAGAGAGAGAGAGGGTGAGATGGGCTCATTACAGTCGGGGCTCTTCATCCCCACCTCTAACCCTCCTTTTTGCTCCACCCAGCAGGCTAGTGGACTCTGGTCAGTCCCAAAGGTCAGCTCTATCTCCTCACTGCTCAAAACTTCATACACCACTCCAAACACCCATGCACAGCTCTTTCCACTCCAGTATTAACTCTTATTCCTAACACTGCAGTACTCCACAGCCGCTGCAGTAAGGATGGGCAATATGACAAAATATAACATCATAATACTTCAAAACATTTCCACCATACAAAATACAGACTCTCTGTAATTGAAAAATAATGATTAACACCTCTAAGCCAATCACAGTCGTCTCTGAATGCTACTTTTTCCATCAAGTGAAGGAAAAGCTATGTCAACTCCTCCGAACAAACCTGCAGTGAGAACAGTGGTAAGTTTACGGAATTATTAGGCTAAGAAATGGTTGAAAGCTGTTACTGAGGAACATATAATGCCTAACGTACATTTTCCTGATCATCTGGAAGGTGTTGATGTTTCCATTTCATTCCTTAAGATAAAAAAGTTTTGGATTAATTTACATGGAGGACCAAACTCACTGCTCAATGTCAAAACTATTAACAGAAAAACTCATGCTGGCTCTAAGGTCACTGTAACTTTATCTCACTTACTGTATTTGCTCAAAATCATTTTAATACAATGTCTAATGATAAACAATTGTGTTATAGTCAGGTAGCTAACTTGTTAGGTTTTCTGCTGACACATGAGTCAGAATAAACAGGACTGCAGTGCTAACATGCGATTGTGATTAAACTATAGTGTCTGAAAATAAATATAAATGCACTTGTTCTCATGCAGTTCTTTGTGTGGTTATATTAAAGTTTGCTGAAGCAAGTGTAAAAGAGAGCAAATGCTCCTCAGCATCTAGCACTTGCTCTGACTAGCTCAAGTGTTAGCTTTAACAATAGCTCATCTGAAGGGACAGCTTTTGTCACTAAATTCTTATTAGTTAAAACTTGCCCTTTTTGTGTTGAGTAGCTTAAAAGTGTCCCTGGTTTAATTAATGTAAACATGTAGTTTTTTTTTTTTTTTAACAATTTTTGTTATTTATTTACCAACTTTCATATTTTGTTTGTGTTCAAGCATGTACATCTGCACTGAATATCCAGAAAAGTCAATTTAATTTTAAATGTGCTCCTGTATGTGGTTCTCAGTTTTCCTTTGTAGTACTGGACTTTATGGTAGTGTTATAGACAGGACTGAATAATTTGGGGAAAATATCTAATTTTTTTGGACTGATATTGTGACTTGTGAATTATTTTCTATAAATTAAAGTGCAACCCAAAATATCCACTTTTTCTGGCTTGAGGCTCAACCCCTGAATATGGTGTCCCAGACTGCCTGTAAGTTGTGGTTCTGATGTCACAGCACATGGAGGTTTGGTTGCCTCTGATTGGTCCAACTTATCTACAGGCAGTTCACAAGCTCTTTTTTATATGGTTAAAACTTAAGACAACATTTTTGATGTAGGCTATAATTAAAAAAATGTACTTCTTAAATTGCAATTTCAATATAAAAATAATCTTTTAGCCCTAGTTATGGATGCTTTCAGCTAGCCTTAATTAAACATTTGACAGACATTACTAAGGATGGCAGGACTTTCTAAGAACTTTGCGAATGGTCAGTTGGTCTAAATGTTCTTATAATGTAGTTCCTAATTTTTGACCCACAGTATACTCAGAAAAACATGGTGTGATGTAATATATCACATTTGCAATATACTCAGAAAAACATGGCCTGGTGTAATATATCACAATCGCAATATACTCAGAAAAGCATAGTGTGATGTATTACATCACAATAACAATAATATATCACCATTTTGGTGTGGTAGGTAGCGCTGTCGCCTCAAAGCAAGGAGGGCATGGGTTCGATTCCTCGGCCGGATGACCGGGGTCCTCTCTGTGTAGAGTTTGCATGTTCTCCCCGTGTCTGAGTGGGTTTCCTCCAGGTTCTCCGGTTTCCTCTCACACTCCAAAGACATGCAGTCAGGCCAATTGGACATGCTAAATTGCCCCTAGGTGTGAGTGATGGACTGCCCTGTGATGGACTGGCGACCTGTCCAGGGTGTATCCTGCCTTCCGCCCAAAGACTGCTGGGATAGGCTCCAGCACCCCCCCGCGACCCTGACGGAGAAGCAGCTTAGAAAATGGATGGATGGATGGATATCAACAAGTTGGCCACCCCTACACTGCAGTGCTACAATGTGCTGCCACTCCTGGATCATTTTGTCTGGCAATTTCAGTACATTTCTTATTCATACCTCCACACAGCTGATTTTTATTTCCATTTCACACAGTGCTGAATTACTGGGAAGTGGTGCTGAATTGCTTCTATACACAACACTGTTTTAGTGCTATATCACTTTATCACTTGTTATGCCAAATGTTACAGATGCTGTGTCAATAAAAAGCCTGTACGCGAGAACAAAACCATCGCATTTCTCTCAGCACCACCTCAGTTGTAGTGCTCTAGCTCTACCACGCAAGATGTAAATGCAGCACTCCAAATGGCTCTGTGTTATCCATAAACCATGCTGACTGTGGCGCTCCAGCGATGCCAATTAAAGTCATGTTAATTGAAAACGGCCCGCTGTTAGACGAGCTGTAATACGTGTTCGGATTAATCCTCAAAGCAGATCAAGCCTTGCTTCCAATTAAATGGCTGATAATGTTCACCTGCACAGGAAGCCATGTGGGGTAGAAGACACATTTTAAAGGCTGCGGATGCTGGGCATGACCCCTTCAGCTCATCATCCAGGCCGTCTTCCAGCTGAGCTATAATCAAAGCGAGACCATTCCATTCTGCAGCAGTGATCTGATTTCACATGCAGATACCTCTGCCTTGTTGTACAACTGATGGGGAGAGCTGCAAGCACATTTGCATTTTAAGTCAGAACAAAACTTTAGAAATTGATTGAATAGTGGGTGGTCTTATTGAATAATAGATTTAATTGTAGAGGACATTGGGTGGTATATATCCAAGATTGCTGTGATAGAACTGCCGCAGAAGTTCTTTCATCCAGCATCTAGCACCATATTAAGTGGTTTTTAGGTGATACCCATCTCTTTTTGTGATCTTTATGCTCTCATATAAAATGCTAAAGCTTGAAATTGAGAAGGGTGAGCCACAGCAAAGAAGTCACCAAAAGAATGAAGTGGAAATAAACACAACAACAGGAATTAGCAAGAAAATATGAATTACTGGTTACTCCTAAATGTTAGCTGCTCTTAGTCATAAGTAGATGGATACAAGCCATTTTTACAAATAATACCCCAAATCTGGCATTTGGTTGAAATCCAAAGTTAGACATACTTAGAAGCAGTTGCTAACAACTGTAGACTATTCCATATCCCCTAAACTGTAAAAGTATGCGTATTGGATCAAACGTTTAACTAATTAATTAAAAGTAATATACTTGAGTGAAAATCAAAAGTATCTACATTTAAACATACTCAAGTAAGTATTTAAAATATATATATTTGAGACATGTAAGGCAGTGTGGTCTGGTGTTGTGACCAGTGCGTGGTACTGGTCCTCACACTAATAAAAATGCAGTTTTATTTTACTGATACTAATTTATTTTGGGTTTAATAAAAACAATCAATAAAAAAAAGCATGTGAACTGATGAGGAACAGAAAAGAGAAAAATCTCCTGGTCTACAAATTTATACTGTGCACTTTGAAGGTCTAAATGAAAATATAAAGAGCTTTTGTTGTCCTAGAAATATAATTGCATAAAAGTATTTGATTTTAACAGTACTTGGGTACAAATCTTCCAAGATAATAGTTAAAGCTACATTATGTCGGATATGGGGATTTGGTGGAAATATGGTGGAGATATGTAATTGCATGCGACATGTGGAAGAACATTTTGTAACATGGGTGGTGCTCCGGATCCCTTCCCTGAGTGGATGAATTGATGATTGCAAGCGCATTGAAAGAGTATTTAAAGAAAATTGATGTGTCTTCAGAGGATGCAAGTGAATTATGTACTTTTGTAATCATATGTTCATCAGTATCATGTTGATATTACTTTTAAGACCTAATAATCGAGCTGAAGCATCGTTTTGAGCCTGTGGGTGTGAAGTTGATATGTGAAGGTGTATGATGTGGTCTGAAAAATTCCAGCTAAATCCAACCTGATACCTCTGACTTTTTAATGATTATTTCAGGCTTTACAGGATGACTCACAGCAGCGCACACACCCCTATTTTTTAGCCTGTTCTTATTCTTCTGACTCAGTGATGCTACATCTTTGGACCTATCAGAAAGTCATAGTGCAGCTTTCCATCCCTGCATTCACTGAATTTCACTTAGGCATATGCTTAACAAATTATCCTAACACTCTTTGAGGTTCTTCACAGGGCTGTGTAACCTTGCTCCTGGACATATAATCTCCTACAAAGGTTTATTTAATGTTCACATGCTCCTGACCTCTTTGATGAGGTGTATCCACAGACAGACAGGGAGGCAGATGGATAAAGAAATTCTTTATAGACCCCCAGCAGCATCAGAATATAAGGTATTATATTCACATAATAAATAGACCTAGTTACACATACTACACATATTTAAACTTACACACAAAGTGCAGAAGACCACACATGAAGCATTCACATTTAGTGGTTAGTGGAGCATCTGATATTATGGCCTAATGTAAAAACATTAACATACAAAAACTCATTGTTGGACGACATGAGTTCTTCTTTGTGAGGAAACTTCTGCTCTGTTGTTCATTATCAGAGGCTGGTGATAAGGTTGAAAGAAGACATTGTGGAATCTGATTGCAGTCTGCAGAATAGCACATTGGTAGAATGAGCCACTGGCTAAAGGTGATTCTGGATTTCACAGTATGGAGAGGATGGGCAGAATTGCTCCTCTCTTGCTTCCTCCTCTCTTCCACGGGGCCAGTCATTGTGAGCCCAGTAGGCTGTTGCACATATTGATTATGCATTAACTAAACTTTAAATAGTGAGAACGTATGCTGTTTGGAACAGTTCACCTGCCTACTCACTCACTGTGTCCTATATAGAAATATTGATCAAATTTGACCATTTCTGACACTATATTCCAAGGAATGTCTCAGCAACACGCAACCAATGTCAGCTAACAAACAGAACCTTAGTGTTAGTGAATGAAGCACATTAGCTGGCTAGAAAGGTATCACACATAAATTAACAAAAATGCTTACCTATTAACATCTGTTTATATATATATATATAATGTGTGTGTGTGTGTGTATGTGTATATGTATGTATGTATGTATATATATATATATATATATATATATATATATATATATATATATGTGTGTGTGTGTGTGTGTGTGTGTGTGTGTGTGTGTGTGTGTGTATATATGTATATATATATATATTATATATAATGAATCTAAAGGCCACATCAGCTTTTTTGATTTCATTCAACTTAGTTTAGTCAAAATTACAGACTTCCTACTCCCGGATTCCTGACCATGGTGACATATAGGATTTACATTTATGACCTCTTGATGATTGGGTGACAGTTGTGCCACTCCAGAGTCACAAAGTTGCTTAAATGTCTGTATCCAGGAAAGAATAAAAAGGTATATGAACTTGACATGTGCCACAGTAGTTCCTCATGCTCAGATATGCTTAGATACAAGACAGGATCATAGGGACAGGTGGAAGTTGTAGCATGTGGGTAGGAATAGGCTTTGACTAATTTGGGGTACAGAGAAACCACATTAAAAATGTAGCAAATTCAGTTTGTAAGGAGCCAATCACATTCACTGTTATTTTTGAGTAAGCACAACTTAAACTGTATTGTTGATGCAGGGTTTAAACTGTACCGACTTAGCTAGTAAAGATAACTCAAAAACATGACCAACTGAACAATTCAAATTGATCTGACATATATGCTAGAATTTTTAGTGCATTTTGGTCTAGGGGTTTGCTACTGAACTGCATATGTAGTCATATTTAATGTTGAGAGTCCATACACCACTTCAAGTTGACCAACACAGAATACAGTGTACTGTATAGCCTAGATCTCCAAATGCAGGGCAGGACATCCCTGTTCTAAATGCAGAAATGAAGCTGGAGCTAGCTCATTAGCCCTTGGATGGAGCATTCCCTCTGCCACACCTAACATAAGCAGCAGCTGTGTGGCTGCCACTGCTCAATTAACACCTTGCTTCGTGCTCACGCTAGCAGGCCTCAGGGGAAAAGACTTAACTTCTACTATGTTCTTCCTGCTGCAACCTCTGCAGTACCAACGGGACAGACTGCCTTGCATGCTAAACCTCATGCAAACTAGCAGCTCGAATGTCAATACAGTACATGTTCCTGAGTGGGCTGGGTATGAGTCTAAGATGGAGGGATCACCCCGCTGGATAAAAGGGAGATGTTGTCAACACTCAGCACTCGGCAGTGCGGTGCAAATTGGCCTCAGTGTGCTACAAGCTTTTCAGAGCCGCTTCTTCAACTGAATGAGTTTCATCAGAGTGGACACAGTAGCCTAAAACCACATTCAAATAAAAAAAAAAAAAATCACTTCATGAAATAATGATTCGAGCAGAAGCACAAGGACACTTGGACAAATAAAGGTGCCAAAAGAGTTCTTTAGGGCAGTTTCATAGAAGAACCTATCTTTCCTTTAAGCACCTTTCACTGGGTGGTTATTTAGCTCCTTAAACTGTAAAGATCCATCGGCAGTTCTACACTTCAATTTATCACTCTCTTTATTGCAGAACTTACATAGCAGCTTTACAGTAGTTAGTAAGTAATTTATAGTACATACCAGTGACTGTGAAACTGCGACTTTTAAAACTAGGCCTTCATTTACAGCCATGAATGTCAAAACTCAGTCAGAACACGGGGAGAAAAACACCTCTACAGTAATGCTAATATCTGCTAGCATCCCCAAAGAAGCTTTTTAGTGCTAAGCTAACTTGTTTCATGAACATTTCTTGGTCATTAAACAGACCTTTAAAGCTTCCCTAAGACATACGGGTTTCACTTGAAGCTTGTGACAGACATACTAGCACACACTTTGAGCAACCCACTGATTAGGCTACCACTTGGATTCACATATCTAGGACTTAGATGAAGCCTGTAGAAAATTGAGTGATGTTTTTCTCATAAAATTGGTCCCGCCTATTGGAAAAGATGTAATTTTGTAATTTTGATTGTAATTGGTTGTGATTATACTGATGGTTAATCTAATGTGTCAGAAGTAAGTCCAGAAGTCCTAACCAATAGGAGATCTCACTTAGCTCTTTAGTAATGTACCTACTCTCTTAAAAGAGATGGTTCTTCAAGGGATGGTTCTTCAAGGGTCTTTAGTAAAGAAAATGGTTCTATAAATAACCGAGAACACACAAAAAAAAACTGTGCGTTTAAAGAGCTCTTTGCATCATCAAAGCATTCTTCACATTGATGGAAAATGTACTGCAGATGGTTCTATATAGAAGCTTTTTGAAAACAAGCCTGACATTGTAACAGTAGAAGAGCCCTTTTAGATAAGATTAAGTGACCTTTAATAGTGCCACAATGGGGACACTTCACCTCCGCATTTAACCCATCCATGAAGTGAAACACCACATACACTCTAGTGAGCACACACCCACACTAGGGGGCAGTGAGCACACTTGCCCGGAGCGGTGGGCAGCCCAATCTGCAGTGCCCGGGGAGCAGTTGGGAGTTAGGTGTCTTGCTGAAGGACACCTCAGTCATGTGCTATCGGCTCTGGGGATCGAACCAGCGACCTTCCGAGGCTGGTTCCCTAACCTCTAGCCCATGACTGCCCCCAGTGCTGTATACACATATCTATGCAGAACCACCTACAGCACACTATGAAGAATGCTTGCATGATGTAAAGAACTCTTTAATCACACAAAGGGTTATGTGAGTGTTCATTTTCTTTACTTAAGACCCTTGAAGAACCATGTTTTTTAAGTTTTTTAGGTACATTACTAAGGTACCTTTCAGCATTAATGGTGCCTTCACAGATGTGCAGGTTACCCATGCCATGGGCACTAACACACACCCATACCTTCAGAGATGCTGGCTTTTGAACTTTGAGCTGATAACAATCCGGACAGTCTTTTTCCTCTTTGGCCCGGAGGACACAACGTCCATGATTTTTAAAAACAATGTGAAATGTGGACTCTTCAGACCACAGGACACTTTTCCACTTTGCGTCAGTCCATCTCAGATGAGCTCGGGCCCAGAGAAGCCGGCGGCCTTTCTGGGTGGTGTTGATATGTGGCTTTTGCTTTGCATGGCAGAGTTTTAACTTGCACTTGTAGATGGAGCAACGAACTGTGTTCACTGACAGTGGTTTTCTGAAGTGTTCCTAAGCCCATGTGGTAACATCCGTTACAGAATGACATCGGTTTTTAATGCAGTGCCGCCTGAGGGATCGAAGGTCACGGGCATTCAATGTTGGTTTTCTGCCTTGCCGCTTACTTGCAGAGATTTCTCCAGATTCTCTGAATCTGGATGATATTATGGACTGTAGATGATAAATTCCTAAATTCCTTGCAATTGCACATTGAGAAACATTTTTCTCAACAATGTTGTTCACAAAGTGGTGAACCTCGCCCCATCCTTGCTCGTGAATGACTGAGCCTTTCAGGGATGCTCCCTTTATACCCAATCATGACACTCACCTGTTTCCAATTAATCTGCTCACCTGTGGAATGTTCCAAACAGGTGTTTTTTGAGCATTCCTCAACTTTCCCAGTCTTTTGTTGCCCCTGTCCCAACTTCTTTGGAATGTGTTGCAGGCATCAAATTCAAAATGAGTGAATATTTGCAAAAAACACTAAAGTTTATCCATTTGAACATTAAATATCTTGTCCTTGTAGTGTATTCAGTTGAATATAGATTGAAAAAGATTTGTAAATCATCGTATTCTGTTTTTATTTATGTTTTACACAACATCCCAACTTCATTGGAATTGGGGTTGTACATGCAGTGTTTAATACAAGCATGGTTTTACTGAATAAAAATCAACAAAAAATTACAGACACTGTGCTTTGTGACTTGCTTCCCAGAAGTCCTTCTCTGAAGGCCTAAAAGACCCTGATGGTTCCCCTCTGCTGTGTACTGGATAGTGAGCCTTATGATTTATAACTCAGTAATAAGACTTTTTTTTGGTAATGAGAAATGTGAGTGAGGAGACCCTTTCTAAAGCTTCATGGAATGTCTTTTCTAAAGACTAGCTTTCTAAAGAGCCTCCTTATAACACTTTTTCCAAGAGCCATGTATCTAATCCAAGAACCATTCAGATAGCTGTAAAACATCTTGGGGGGGAAAAAAAATCAGGTTGAAAAAACTACTCTCGCACAGTTCAGTGGCATTTTAACATCCAGCATCTAGCAGCCTTGGAACTGTTGTTTTTAAGGTGTATTCTTCCATTTTTTATGATATGTTTGGTCTAAAAAAAGTACCAAGCTCAAAAAAAAGAGAGTTGTGAGCCACAGCAAAGCAGTCCAGGTGCTGTCACCAACAGAACAGAATGAAAATAAACACGAGAAAAAGAATCAGCTAAGAATCTCTTCAGAACAAGGCCTTATGTCTGTAGTTTTGCCTTTTTTTCCATCCAAAGAATGTGTCTTTTTTCCTTCTCATGTAATGTCGTCAATACTGAGATATATTTTATTCTGATAGCAACAAAATGCCAAATTACTAATTTCAGTAGAAATGAGTTGAAGTGTCCTTGAATTTAACCACTTAACCCTTAGCCTTATTATTCATTTTAATACTTATTGATGTAATACTTGTAGTTACTAAAAATTATTTTAAAAAGATTTTAAACTTTCTACATAATTCACTTGTTGTCATCCAGAGTGGTGAAATGGTTCAATGTAGTGAAAGATACCAACTTCTTTACTTTAGTGTTACTGATGGCAACCAGAGGTTATGAAGTCTGCAACACAAATATAGCCATTTTATTTACTATCCAAAATGACCAGTAAACCTACATTTGTGCTTTAAGTTTTTGTATGTAATGCTGATGAGATAACAGTGGTAATCTATTGATGGAATCTACTGAAATCTATTGGTAACTAGCAAAGTTACTTTCTCTAGACAGACAAATGTAAGTCACTGGATAAGAGCATCTGCTAAATGCTGTAAATGTAAATCTATCATGAAACAATTTCTCATGCATCAAGCAGTGTATTTATAACCATTTAATTTTCCAAGCTGTCTGTGAGATAGCATTTAGAGGCATTAGAGGCTCTTCAGATGTCCTTTTCCTGTTACCATCACTGTTTGTTGTTTTTTGTTTACATTTTAATCTAGAATTTTGGAAAGGCTTGTAGAATTCCTCATTAATTACTGGAAGTTATTTGAGTATTAGAGTAAGGAACTGAAGTGGAGGCTCACATATGGGCCCTTAGGGTGTAATGGGTTGTTTTAAGTATTAAAATACCAGAAAGTACAAATCCATCTATATTTCCCTTAAGTGACTGAGTAAATGTAACTAGTTACTGTATCCTCTCCTTCTGATTTCCCTGGGCATCTCATTCTGCTCATACAGAATGTGGTGGAAAATCCTGGAAATCTAACGCAATGATTAATACCAGCTCAGCTCTGCAGTGCTGCTTCGCACTTTTAATTGACCTTGCAGGCGTCTTCCCACCTTGAATCTGCTTGGAGAGGGCTGCAGTAGAACATGGAGAGATGTTTTATATGCAAAGGGTAGTGGCATACTGTAGGTTGTAGAATAAATTATTTGCTTGCCAGGTAGGGGCTTAGAGAACGATCGCTGCCACTGGAAAAGCAACAGCAGTCTGAAGACACATTAGCAGCAGAACCCACTTATAGCTTTGGTAAGATACTTTCCTGTGTGGTGTTAACCCCATATTGACTATTAAATGACCCTGAGGGATTGTGTGGCTGGACTAGCGGTGCCTGATCTGCCACTGTACTTTTTCATTACGGCAGTGAGCACGGTTTCATCAGTCAAGCTCATTAGCCGACAAAGCGGACATGACTACTGACATTGTGTCCTTCATCATATCATTTGCGTTCATCAGCTGCTCAGTGTGCGCAGCAGCACAAGGGGGAGTGAGACGGCCTGATGATGTCTTGGAATGTAAAAAAGCAGCCAGAGCCAGCACTTCGTTGAAGGGCCCATCTCATGGAAAACTGAATTTTCCTCATTTTTTGGAAATAAAAGTATAGTAGGATGTAACATTTAAAGTTTCAAAACATACTTCTCGCTCCACAGTCGGTACGTTCCATATATGAGTTTTAAACTGCCAGTTTTTAATTCATCGTTTTTGCGACGTCATGAAAAGAGCAGTTTAGCTGCTCATTCACACCAGTTATAAGGAGTGTTTCAGCCCAGACTGCTTTTTAAATGAAATAGAGGACAGCCAAACAGAACAGAGGTCATTTACATATGTCAGTCTTAAAGGTGCAGAAACAAAAACAACCTATGTAATTCTAAGTAGAGGACTGCAAGGCATGAAACTAAAGGCTGAACGTAATTACCACAGACATGGTTTTGAGGAGTGATTCTAACTAGCGAGTTAACTATTTTTATTTCCAAATTAAACCAAAGGAAAAGGATTAAATCAGGCAACATAAAACAAACCCAAGCCTGACCCAAGCTTTATGTGTAAGATCAGCCCAAACTCAGCCTAACACCCGATATTTTGCAACAGCCTATGGTTTGGTAGCAAGCAGGGTAGCAATTCTAATTCTAAAGGATACAGAAACTGAAAAATAGTCAGGTAAAAAAAAAACAACATAAGAATGAATTCTGGTACATAAATGCATGGAAACGTCAGAAATAGACAGAATGTAAGATATGCCGCCTGTAAACCAAGCCAGTGCAAATGCAGATAACCTGCAGTCTTTCCTAACAGTGTGAGCTCAGGACATGGAGAGATGCTAGATGAAGTGTTGCTGCTTCTTTCTCCCTGCCACTCCCAACAGCCCTAGCTGTATCTGGTAATTGAAGCCAATGCTGCTACCTGATATTCTTCTCTTTCCAATCCAAGAGACAAGAATAGATACCAGCGTATTGACCCGCACTCACAGGCAGGAGAGAATTAAATACACTCCAGTAAGCATGGGCGCTGCCTGGGTGATGCAGCAGGCCTGAGACTGCCTGGAGACACGGTGCTAACAAGCACGTTAGCAAGGCCCATCCAGTTCTATTGTAGTCTGCTAGCCCAGAATGCCATATGGACTGGCCCTGTGTTTGGGTGTGTGGCTGAAAGGCTGTACATCTGATCCTCCCTATTGCTCTCCATTGCACCATTCAGCGAGGCGCTGCTACCGCTGCATCCAAATGTCTGGCCCAGCCTTTAGTGCAGCATAGCATGCCGAAACGAGCCCTTTTCTCTCTATTAGGATTTGTCCCTGGAGGACGAGATTCTGAAGGAGGAAGGCAAACTGACATAGGGAGCGCAAACGGCCAGGCCAAAGGAAAACTTTTAGGCTAATTGGTGACAACAGATTTATTCTTATTTTCCCCTCCTCTTTCGCTGTGTTTATTTTGCTGCAAACCAGGCATGAATCCAAAGCAGAGAGGGGTGAACATGATAATTGTAGCTAATACAGCATGAAAAGGTTACTGGAGGCCAAGTCATGTTCAACTCTGTATGTCTTTCTGGTCGTGCACTCAAGATAAGCTATGGGTTCAGTTTGGGACTTCTTGAGATGTTGGTTTATGAAACACTGTGGGGGGAAAAAAGGCAAGGAGTGTCCATCTGTCAGTCCCCTCAGGCATGGACAGATCCACTCTTAAAATTAAAGGTGTCTAAATGGCTCTTGGCTTGCAAATACAATTATTGGAATAAACTGGTTTAGAATTTTTACATTATGCTTTTAAGTTCTCCACCCATTTTTAAAAGAACCATCCACTGAAAGATTTATTACAGAGCCAAATGTGGTTCTTCTGTGGCATCACTTCCAAGAACTCATTTGACACCTTTATTTTTAAGAGTCTATAAACAAAGAACCAATTCACAATGTGTATCTCTTCATAAGATTTTAATATGCACCTTTGTAGGAATACGTGCAAAAGAAAAGAAAGAAAAAAGAGAAAGAGAAGAAAAAAGAGAGAGAAGAGGGAGGGGGATGTCATCAGTCAGAGAGAGAAAGCTCTTTCATCTCAGCCTGACATCTTCAAAGACAATGAAAATCACTAACTCTACTCCGGACTAAATTAACACACATACGCGCGCATGCACCACACACACACACATGCGCATGCACCCTACACACACACACACACACACACACACGTTTGTCTTTGTAAAATATCAGGATTTAATGTGGAGTCCAGATATTTCACAAAAAAAAATTTGTGTGTGTGTGTTTGTGGTGTATGTGTCCATGTTTGTGTGTTAATTTAGTCAGAGTAGAAGTGTGTGTGTGTGTGTGTGTGTGTGTGTGTGTGTGTGTGTGTGTGTGTATGTAATGCATGTGAATGATACATTAGATAATAATTTGTCAATCACTGGGCCCACTGTTGGTGATCCTTGGGCAAATACTGAGGGGGCCAGTGGTCCATTGTGGGCTGGTAATGGCACTTGATCATAAAAATCTATTAAAAGTAACCTAATTGACTTAATGATACGTACATGTCTTTAACTGTAAACAATAGCAAGACAAGCCCTGCAATCACAACACATTTTTATCAGTTTAGATTTTTATCTGTGCACTCCTATTGATGTTAGATTTTTTCATGGTGGAAAGGGCTGAGAACACTGCATTAGATGAACTCCATTTGATAGTATTTGACTCGTAGACTGTTTATGGGATTATGCCATATTTTTAACCTGTCGTTGACCATTAGTGAGTTCTGAGACCAACTAAACAAACTAGAATTATCCAGAAACAAGTAGGATACAATGTGGCAAACAATATTGGTTGTCAAATGGTTTACAGACTATCTGGAACAAATGACATTCAGGTTAATCTGGCAAATACTGAAAAAAATGAGCTGAATCTGGAAATGACATTTTTATGGCTCTGTCCATAATGTAAAAGGATGCTGCTGGTGGAAAGAATGGCCAACGTTAAAACATATTTGACACAATGTTCAGGACTTTTTTTCCTTTACTTTTTTCCTTTTTTGCTGAATTGTTGTATAAAACCAATATAACACTTTTTGTGTTATCAAGAATAACATCATTGCTGGTATTCAGTTGCTGGGATTCAGTGGCCTGAGTCAGAGGTGAGGTATACACTGCCTCTCATGCTCTATTGCTTAAATACCATGTACAGTTTGATACAATATGATATGCTGTATAGTTACATTCCTAGTAACTACCTACATTTAATAACATTTCAAACATGTATGTCCAGGAAATGTACACACACACACTTGAGCACCTCTTTCTATCCACTCTTAACATAAGCTTATTCTCCATGTGCCCTTTGTTTGGCTGAATGTCAATGTGAAGACTATTAATAACATCTGGGCCTGGCTGGGCTCCACTTCACCACCCCCCCCCACCAAAAAGTGTTTGAACAGCTCTCGTCTCCATCACTGGCCTGCCCGCTCCTCTGACACATCAAAGGAGAGTGAGAGTGCCTGTCAGGCTCATAAGAGCTAAGGCCAAGCGAGTGGTGGGGGCTCCAAAGGCAATTTGTGGATGTACGCTGACAGACAGCCGGAACAAAATAAGCTAATGGTCCTTTTTGTTTGTTTGTTTGTTTTGCCATTGTTGTGGTCTTAGTTCGTGTTAAACGATGCTGCCTTGAGGCTTTTGACCATATCAATGCAAAGATACTTAACTCAGCATGGCTTATGATTGCAGCATGATTAACACTGCCTCAATGACTTGTCCTTCATGGCTATAAAGTCAGTTAATCTACTCAGCTTGACTTTGAATTCAACTTCTGAATGTATTGTTCTACAAGTCTATGTCATGATTAACCTATTCATGCTCTGCCCACAAATGTAATAGCTGATGCAGCTATTATGGTTGAATAAGCTTTTCAGAAGATCAGAATGAGAAATTGTAATGTAAAACCCATTTTTGATGTGTTTTTGGAGTCTTTATTTTGCATGTAAAAGGTCACTTTTAACGTAAACCTTTTGTTATGGCTTCACGTTTTTATTTTTTCCCCAATTCTCTCCCCAATCTAGTTGTATCCTATTCTACCTACTAGCTAGGACTCCCCCAGTTAAATGATACCACCAGCGCTAGTAAAGTGAAGATCAACACAAGCTTCCTCCGAGTCATATGAACTGAGCTACCGCATCTTTTTGAGCTCCTGCTAATGTAACATCATTGGACAGCTAAACGCACTCGGAGAAAAGCGCCAACCGCCAGTTCTGTTATGTCAGCTAACAGATGCCAGCGCTGGCTAGCATCATGCTGAGTGATTGGGCAGAAAGATGGCCTTCCTCTTCACCCAGAAAGAATGAGGTCAGTTGTGCTCTCTTGAACCCCCAGCCATGGTGCATCACCGGGGCTTGAACTCACAGCCTCCTTATGATAGGGCTGAAATCGGAACATTCTGTAGCAACTCTTAGTATGAAAAAAACATTTTTTTTATTTAAACATTCTTATTTGTTATGGTGGCATGCGGTTATGTAGAATATTTATCTCTGTCTTTGTGCTCTAGGCTCTGCAAACATGCTTATTATTGCGAGCACAACTTGATTTTTCTTCAAGCAATGTTTCTGTGTTTGCTGTTAAGATGGATGCTAAGCCCTCTGGGCTAAACTGTATGTGTACTATTTCTGTGTGGCTATCTAGCTTAGGATTACAAGAAGAGGTTATGACTGTGATGCATCTTTCTATATAGGTCAGAATGTGTTCACCTGTATTTGTATATGTGTGTCTTTGTCTGAGACATGATTTAAATGCCTCGTATGAAGGGCAACACTGCATTTGTCTCGTCTGGTTTTTTTCATGCTAGGAGAGGTATTATGGAAGTGATGCAACAGCTCTGTGTGCAAACGATGAATCATGCAACAGCCATGAGTGCTACATTTTGATCATGTATAAGCAGCTGAGAGGTAGAAGCATCAGTAATGCCACCATCCATGAGATTGTGTGTTTGTGTGTGCACCAGGTTTATGCCACATTGTTGGGACCAAAACCTGTTTATATACTCCCATTGTTAGGATATTTCTCCTTGTGGAGACCATTAGCTGATCCCAAGACAGCATGCATACAGTTAGTATATGCAGTACTGTTTAGTTTCCAGTCAAAGGAGCCGTTTAGTAAAAATTAATTTTCAATGTCAGGGAAAAAAACAACATATATTTAACACAAAATTACACAAAATTTACATCTCAAGATCTACATATCGTTGATGTCCAACGAAAACCATGTATCTCCATTTTTGTCAATTTTTAGTTTTCTACATATTTTCAACACACCAGCTGTACTTTACATTGTCTGAAAACTTCAGGATGAATGGACCAATAGACATTCTTTACACTTGCAATAAAACATTGTTACATTAACTTACATTCAAAGGTAAAAGTGTTTTGACTTCTCCTGTAAAGTCACTATTTTGGAGCTACTTGTTTTTCTCTGGATAGCAACGATATATAAAAATATCATTTTTCAGTATTTGTTGTTTGCCTTTATTACAGCTTCCGTTACTTTCAGTTTTTTCAAAGAAATCTGCAGGGATATTTTTACATACCTCCAAAGTTCAGTCTTAGAAGTTGTTTACTTTTTCTGCCTTTTCTGATTCAAGTTACTGCAAATTTACACTCATCAGTCCATAAAACCTTACTGCACATCTGAGTTCTAGTACAAATGTTCTACTTTTGTCAATTTTCTTTTCTCACTAACAGCTTCTTGACAGCTACACATCTTTTCAGACCCATGGCATTGAGCTGTCTTCTCACAGTGGAAGGATAAACAGTTCCTCGGATATCTCACCTGAAAAATGTACAAAAGACTGCTAAACAACTATTTGGAATGGAAATTGAATAAACCAAGTGTGGTCCATGACTTTCTCACAGCATTGTATGAATGTGTGTATGTATGTATAAAAGGACAGAAAAAAAGCTGCAATTCCAGATAAACATGCATTTCAAATTCTCAAGGATAACAACATAATAAAGTTCCACTTCATATTTAGAATCTGAAAGAACCTTGCAAATGTGTAAGCAATAACAGAAACAAACTTTAGAGAATGATGTGTCTTGCATCAATATTTAAGTTCCATCATCATATATTAAGATGCTGTTGTAGTATATGGTCTTGTATACAGAATAATAAAGCATCATGCAGTAATGAAAGATGATAAGACATGACATTTGAGTAGTCATAGTCCTTCACAAGACCTCTATAAATAGTTCTACCTTTTTAAGATGTATGTTGCATAATACAATAAACATGCAGTGGAGACATTGCAATTTTTCACATCTGTGTGCCTCGCAGTGAAGTGACACACACATATAACGTTAAAATATAGTTTTTTTTTTCCAAACAAAACATTTTTCTAGGATATATTATCAGATGGCCAAATTCACAAAGCCTCAAAAAAAGCCTTTCTGTTTGCCCTTGAGACTGACACTCGATGAAGAATTGCTCCACCATGCAGAGACAGTGGGCTCCGAGAGTGTTTGGGAGGGGTGTGTGTGTGTGTGTGTATCTTTGTCTGTGTCTGTGCGTGTGTGTGTCAAGCTGGGCTGATGCCAGTGTTAGTCCTGCACCATACCACTGCTGACAGAGGAAAGATTGATTGATTGATTGATAAAATAGGTTTCCTTGTGGTTTTTGATATTAAAAGGGTATTCCAGCTTAAAACTAGTTTAATTTATTCAATATGTTAAGGTGTTGTGCAGTATTGTTGTGGCACTGTATTTCTGGCCTCATCAACGAGGTACATAATGCTACACTCAATCATTGGGAAACCCTGTGGTGTCACCTAATGCTGACTGCTAGCCTAGCCACAGATCTACAGACTAGTAAATACAACCAATACAGCTAGTATTAGTGTAAGTCTCACCATTGGTTGCTAAATTTTACCCTTCTAGCCAAAGAAAAGAAGCCAAACTTAGGTTTCTAGATAGGAAATTTGCTAATTTAAGCTTGTACCTTCTAAAAAGTCGTTTCTGTCTTTTGAGTGATCCATTCTTTGAATAGTATGGATTATTTGAAGACCACTACAGTGTTGTTATCCTTCTGGTTTCCTTCTACATTCAATAACTAACAAAAACAGCATAAAATTTTGAAATGTTCTTTCCACCTTTTATGTGGAAAGGATACAGTCGTGTGTGTGTGTATGTATGTGTGTGTGTGTGTGTGTATGTGTGTGTATATATATATATATATATATATATATATATATATATATATATATATATATATGTGTGTGTGTATGTATGTATGTGTGTGTATATATGTATATATATATATATATATAATATATATATATATATATATGCTGTGTGAGTAATGTGAGTAAGCATATTTACAACATATGTAGTTTTTCATTTTGGCTAGAGTGTACTTTTAAGGTTATGGGTTACGCTGAGGCAAGATTTAGCCAAAATCAACAGAAGATCCATAAAAATAGTATTATACATGTGGGAGTGTGTGCTATGAGCACTGAGGCACATGTATACCATCTGCACCTGGAGTTTTTTTTGCTGAAAGGTCACAACAAAATCAAACATCCCTCCTCCCAGACAGACACACACAAACACACACACATCTGGGAGCACATATGTGCAGCAGACCTCCCAAGTGCTTCACATCATGACCCGCTAAGGCATCGGAGTGTTTATCTGCAAAGTATGTTAGTTCAGGTTAACCTGAAAGACTTCAGGGTAATCTAATCATCAAAAAACATTCTGGCTCTCCTGCCTGTCTACCTCTCTCTCTCTCTCTCTCTCTCTCTCTCTCTCTCTCTCTCTCTCTCTCTCTCTCTCTGTGTTTCTCTGTTTCTCTGTCTGGCTAAAGCTGATCAGAGAACTAGCTAGTTGTGGTGTGATCAGTGTGAAGGCTAAGGCTGGGATTTTTCTGACCTTTCCCAGATTAACAGCTCCTACAGCTTTCACTGTTGATATTCCATGGCCGCCTCTTATCTCATAGCAGCTCCATTCATTGTGGACTAAGATAAGCCCCGGCTGACATAGGTGACAGTCTGCTCTCTCTCTTCTTTACGCTGTACAGTGGTGGAGACAGGCCTGACAGAAGCCTCCGAGTTCACAGACTGTAATTTTAGCTCAAGGCCCTTTTATGGAGGCTCCACTACTGTCTTTCATTTAGCACTATGGGTCTTATGACTGGATCCAGACAGCGCAAAGGGAATGGCTCAATATATACTTTTCTTATGACAGCGACCGTTAAGCGCCCGCTCGAGTGACATAAGGTCGTGGGAGTTTTTTTTTTTTTGTTTGCCCCCCCCCCCCCCTCCCCCCCCCCCAAGTCTCAAAGAGACGGAGCTGACGGATGACAGTGGTAATTACTCTATTGATGCTCCTCGCTCTGGTGTGGTAATAATATGACTGTAATCAACGACAGCAACTGTAAATGAGCTTGCAATTATTCTCAAACCTTCAGATACATAATTAGAGCCATCAATGCGCTTGTAATCACTAATGATAATCAGCCAAATATCTGGGGCCTTGTAGGTTAGGGATGTACATGACATTTTGAAACTAATTAGATCTGAGACAAACAGTAAACAAAAAAGGTGTAGCAGCTTCTCGGAACGTATTCATGTAGGTCCTGCCTGCCTGAGGGAAATGCATCCTGGGAAATGAGGAGCAGTGTTGTGCGATTCGAGATGTCAGAGGCCAGGCAAACTATGTCATCTACTGTCACAGATAGGATAAGCAAATACCTGCACACATACACACAAACAGAGACAAACATGTCTTAATGGGAACCAAATGTCAGGGTCAGAACGGGCAATTGTTCAGTGGTGCCAGGTTGTAAGTAGTGGCACTTTGCTTCTACTTTATGATGCCCCTTCTGTTTGTGGGCTATAAATTACATCAACTGTAGCTGGCAAACCTGTTAGTGACCCTCACTGGGGTGAAGCTTTTAAAATTAGCCCAAGTGGAGCTCAAAACAAGCAGGAGTTTTCCTCAGCTGTAATATTATAAACTGCTCGTCGTCGAGTGTCACAAGCTCCTCAAAATGGTCTGGCTGGAAACGTGACAGTCAGCTATTGATGATGTAATTTATATTTATCTAATATTATTCTAATAATTAAAATTAACCTCTAACCTTGCAATCACACCTCAATATTGCTAAATATTGCTAAAAATGATCACAATACTTCTAGACATTTTCACTATACATGATAGACATCATAGAGCATTTAGTTTTATTAGAGGTTTGATAAGTTGGAACAGAAAAAAACAACTTAGTTGTACCACATTTAAAAATATTTAAAAAATTGTATTATTTGGAACATTTTATAAATTGTGCTGCACTAAATCCAGCAATTGTAATAAAGCATGCAGTTGATTTAATGTTCTTATAAAATGGATAGTTCCAGTCCTAAAATCTGATTGGCTGAACCGTGTTCTAAGCCGTTGTAAAATCTACAATATTGCCATGCCTGTGACCGCTTCACAACTGCCAATAGAATAATTTTTTACTCTTATGCTGCTTGCATAGGACACTGAGTGTATTGATAAAGCAGGAACCAAATTTTTGTTTACACTAAGGGGCTGGTAACTCCTCCATAAACATTGTGCTAGCTCTGAAAGTTTAGAAATTCTAGCCTCTACAGCCAAATAGTACATCATTGGAATATGGATGTAGTCAAATGGCTATTTCTTAGCTATATTTTGCACTGTTTTGCAGGATGCAATATTAAATCCCTGCGTAGTGCACTAATAGGGAGTCCTTTGAGATTCAGCCCCAGCGTGAGAAGAGTGGTGCTGTTGGTTTGGTGTTAAATAAGATTCGCAGTGGTAAGTTGGTGACCAACAAGTACTTATACAGCGAACATTCTTGCATTACACAGTGCTGTTTTATCATATGTTTACTGTTGTATGACAAAGTTAAAAATGTCATGAAATGACTGAAATATACAGCGATGGGCAACCAAACATTCTTCTCATTCAGTCCATGGTTGCTTAGCAATGATACTATACTCTAAAGGAACTACACTTATTGGCCGAATACATGTTTTTAACGATTATTATGAATAATATCTTAAATTGTTTTCTAAAAAAATGGTGTATTTGATCATATTATATGTTGGCTGCCATTTTATAAAATCAATAAGCATTTCTTATAAATATTAATTTATTAAAGTACTTAAATCTACAATATTTTCATTAGAGCATATAATAACGTTATATGATATAATTTATCACAAAAACAGTTAATGCAATCATATTGTCCATTATAAATATCTTCTCCCCTTCTCCCTAACACCAAACAGTCTTTTTTGTGTGTTTCCATGTACATATTCAAAAGAGAACACTCCTGATTGGACGTCCTGCTATTCTCACACAGCTGACGCTGAATACACTGTGTAAAACATTTAATAATAATGTTTTTAAACTATTTGTGAATTCTGAAATTGTGCTAACTTTAACTTAACTTTGATGTCAGTTTATTGTATAACTTGCTGTAGAATTAAAGGGAGAATTCCACAAATTTTCAACATTTCTGCAAAATTAAGTTGTTTAGATGTAAACAAAGTTGTGATATGAAATCCTCCATTCTAGAGAAACTTACAGACTTACAAAGTCAGAATTGTTCACTGTAATGATGATAGGAATCGAACATCCAAAGTGCTTCATGTCACTAAAATCACAGACAGTTATAACTTGAAATGATTATAAATACTCTTCTGCTTAGACATTGTTTTACGACAGTTTTGAGTTCTTGTGAGCTTTTGATCTAAAACATGTTTTTAAAGCCATTTAAAACAGAGAAGTACAAGCAAGGCTCTGTAAAGTAAATTAAGGCAAAAAAACTTTTTTTTTTGCCACTTTTTTAAAACCATAATCAACATTTACATATAAAAACTCTGAAGATCTGTAAAATATTTGTGTTGTAGACCTTGAGACTCCAGGTTTCTGTCACCACCACTGCAAGGACATCTGAAATGGAATGTTTCTCTATGAAGCACCATTTCGAAATAACTACCCTCATTTATTTATTATTTTATTAGTTTATCAGCAATTTATCAATGCAGAAACTGTGGAATTCCCTTTTAAGGTTGCAATTATGTGTAGGCAGAGCAATGACAGAGCTATAGTAAGATGTATGTTAAGTGGGTGTGTATGTGTGCACAGAGAACCTGTGTTATCTACTGACACACACACACACACACACACACACACACACACACACACACACACACACATACATATAGAGTCACACACATGCAACAAGTGAGTGGCACAGTCCAATTGCTTTGCAACTCAAGCGTACGCTCCACGTCAAACCCGAGACACTTCAAAGTGCTGGAGAGGCTAATGCATTTTAGCGCGCTCTTTCAAGCCGCTCCCGCAGCCTGCGCTCGTCACTGTGACCCATGAAGCGAGAAAAAGGGTGGACTCGGAGCGGCCAGACGTGTGATCCGCTCAATACAGGAATAAAACAAGGCAAATAGAGCTAAGAGGCAGAAGAATGATATTTATAAAGGCTGCTGCAGCGAACCTGCCATCCAATGCAAAGTGCGCCACAGACACTGTATCTAATAGCATTCCAGGTTGATTATGCTTCAGGCTGCAGCAGAGCAAGCCTGTGTGTGTGTGTGTGTGTGTGTGTGAGTGTGAGTGTGTGTGTGTGTGTGAGTGAGAGTGAGAGAGAGAGCGCGTGTGTATACGCGTGCGACACTGATTTTCCATTACCACTTAGACTGCTGTAATTACTTTCTTGGTCTTCAGATGGAGAGGTGCACAGGGTCAGCACACACGACTCGATCGGTTTAAGGTGCGGCAGGCGGATATGTTTAAAGTGGGTGACAGACAGCTCGCTGTGGCCAAGGCAAAAACACTTAAATCCTACATCTCTCTCTCTCTCTCTCTCTCTCTCTCTCTCTCTCTCTCTCTCTTTGTCTCTTTATTGTTTTGTTTCTCTTTATCGCTTGCCTTTATGTATCTTTGTATTCTCTCTCTTGGTAGCCCTCTCTCCTCTTTTTTTCCCTTCTTTTTCTCTCTCCTCCTTCTCTTTCACTCTCTATTCTCTCTTTATCATTGTCTTCTTTCTCTCTCGCTTCCACTTTTTCTCCCTCTTGTTCTCTACCTATCTCTCCCTCCCTCTCTCTCATTCTCTCTCTGCTGTTTTGTTTGTCTGTCTTCCTCCTATAACTGGAGCTCTGCAGCTCCTCATCCAGCCAGGTCAGGGCCAAAGGCATCAGTCAGCCTGCAGTGTGAGAGATCCATCAGACAGAGAGCTAGAGAGCTCATAGCCGAGAGAGAGAGAGAGAGAGAGAGAGAGAGAGAGAGAGAGAGAGAGAGAGAGAGAGAGAGAGAGAGAGAGAGAGAGTAAAATACAGCGTTGATAATATATCTAGTGTTATATATGTATACACTATATAATGTTATATCTGTGCACCATGGCACAATGAACCAGCATTTATATCCAAACCTCAAACCACTACAGATACAATGTCAGGCCCCAATATCTCCTATTTATTATATATAACTGTCCAATTCTTTGTGCACACCTACCTTGTATCTACACTGTTTGTCAGTTTTATCAGGTCTAATTACCATGTGTGTGCACTTTGTAGTTCTATAATTACTATAATTACTATAGTTCACCTGTTTCTCCGCATTCTTCGTTACCCCCCATTTACCCTGTTCTTAAATGATCAGGACCACCACAGAGCAGGTATTTTTTGGGTGGTGGATTATTCTCAGCACTGCAGCGACACTGACGTGGTGGTGGTGGTGTGTTGGTGTGTGTTGTACTGACGCTACCCACAGGACACTGTTGCCTGGATATATTTGGTTGGTAGACTATTCTCAGTCCTGCAGTAACACTGAGATGTTTAAAATCTCCAGCAGCACTGCTGTGTCTGACCCACTTGTACCAGGGCAACACACACTAAGGCCAGGCATGTTCTTTGGTGACAGCTCACACTGTACATTTGAAATACCCATCAGACTGTACAAAAACACTCCGACTGACATGATGTGACAGGTGCTCACACTGCACATGAAATGCAACCCCTACAGTCAGCTCTGTCTACAGACAATTTCCAATAAAGCCATTTCATTCAAAACAACACATTGCGCTGAGTCCCAAGCAAAAACATTGGCTGAATATCAGATGGCTATCCTACATAGTGCACTACATATTAAAGTTGTTGCTGCTGCTCCCATAAAGTGTATCACATATCTAATAAATAGCTTTCTAAGTTTCACTCATGTGCGCACAGTTCCATACTGGACAAACGGTGCCTTATTTTGGTGTAGAAGTCAGAACTCGGTGCACTTCATAGGAAGGAGGGGGACATTTGAGATTCAGCCATTGACCAACTGCTACAACAGCTTTCCTAACTTGTGCCACACTGTACACTGAAGCTGAAGAACAGGCGGTAGACAGGCAGCTCTAGGAAGACAAGAAATCACTGTATTTATTTCCACCTCACAGTTCAACTCAGTAAAACAGAGTAAAGTCATCATATATGGAAGCTGGTGCCACAAATGTGGACATTTTTGTCTGTAGGAGCAAACTACCTGTAGGAACTAGTTTGGGCAGTTAATCAGACATCGTTTCTTCAGCCCAATCACAAAATTGAGTCGGCTCCGATCAAATCAAGCTTAAGAACAGGTTAAAACTGCACACTGAATGACTGGCTTAACCACCACATCAGTGTCACTACAGTGCTGAGAATGATCCATCAACCAACTAACACCTGCTCTGTGGTGATACTGTGGGGGTCCTGACCATTTGAAAGGGGGCTAACAATATATGTAGAGAAACAGACTAGACTACAGTCTGTAATTGTAGAACTGCCAAAGTGCACCTGTATGGTAAGCGGAGCTGATAAAGCAGATGTTTCCTTTGAAAAAAAAACAAATACAAAATACATTTTCATGTCAATAAAGCACACACTGGGCTAAACGGAAGTGATCTGAATTTAGAGAAAGTAAGAGAAAGAAACATAAAGGAAAACAGAGAGAAATAGATGGAATGTGTTAAAGTGCTGGCGTAATGGTCACTAAATGACCCATCAACTTGATGGCAACAAATGAGGAAGTTTAGCTCACACAGCTTCATCCAGCTCATTAAAACAGCACTGCACCTGTGACCCTGCTACATCGCACATCTGTCTGCCTCCTCCCTCTTCAGCCTTCCACACACCCACAGCTCAGGCTCCTTTTGCCAGTACAGTTATAAATATTTATATTTGTAACTAGAGGATGTAGTTATATACCATTTTACAGATATACTACAGCCTAGATGGCTTCCATGAGTGTCTAGCTTAAAGCATCCACACTGAAGCGTGTCAGCCTTTTTGCATTAAAAAAATTGCATTAGCAAATCTAATGTGTCATCACCAGAATAGAGACTTTGTCCCCTTTAACTCATTAAAATCTGCTCCAAGAGTAGTCATGACGTGTCTGTGTCAGCACTGGGCATATTATATCAGCATGTGGAATTAGAGCTTTCTTTGTGCTACTGTTCTTATATCACCATATATAATAAGCACAATGCTGCCTTTAGTTTTGGGTGCACTGCAACATTTTGTGAGCTGGAGTCATTCAGAATGGAGTTCAGATCATTAAAGTCTTAACTGAATACTTTTTTGCTGATTCATTTTTTCTTCAGAGTAGCAAGAAAATGTGACTGATTATTACAAGACTGTCTTGTCTTGGCTCAAAATGGTAGTTTGAGACATGAAAAGTCTAAAAAGGCTTTGTCAGATAGTTTTTACATATTAAAATAAATGCAACAACAGCATTGAGAAATCATATTATTAACAGGGAAGTATGGAAGTCCAGAGAGGCCATGAGCTGCTATAATTTTCTAGACTGCTATCTTGAGATAACGAGATAAGTAACTCATTATCGTAAGATAACAACTTTTATTATCTTGAGATAACAAGATAAGTAACTCATTATTTCAAGATAACAATTTTGTTGTACTGATATAACAAGTAACAGGATAATTAACTTGTTATATTAGGATAATAAATTGTTATACAATAAATAACTTGTTATCTTGAGATAAAGTTGCTATCTTGAGATCACAAGATAAGTAACTCATTATCTTAAAATAAGTTTTGTTATCTCAAGATAACAAGACAAGTAACTCATTATCTTAAAGTAACAATCCAGAAAGTTATAAGTACCTCATTGCGTCTCTGGACTTCCATAGCCAAAAGTAGATTAGATTATAGAATATCTGCTCTTTATTGATCTTTCATGCGATAAAAAGTAACTTGTCACAGAAACAGAGTAATAATGTGCAAATGTTTGGCTTTATTATGTTCTTTACATGAATAATGAATGCAACGACAGCACTGATGAATGACAGTGTTCATGGAGAGGAGCTGATTAAATGGCAGAAATAAGCATTAAATGGTTATAAACATCTTTGATGTCATCACAGCAGCAGTGCATCACTATTCCTCAGAGGCCGCTAAGAGAGTTCATCAAAGAAGTGAGTGAGTGTCCAGCGTTCTTTGAAAGCGAGATGCAGGGCCCAGCAGAAGAGAGAGAGAGTGTGGCAGAGAGAGACTCGGATTAACCTCTGCTTCCCTCCCATCAAAGAGGCTGTTGTCCGCAGCAATCATATCCGAAAAATTTCCTGACTGTTTTTTTCCCCCATTTCCGTAAAGTGCTTCGGCAGCAAACTCATGTGATCCTGCAGCAAAAGTCCTGCTGGAAATAAATAAGCCTGGCAGCACTGAGCACACAAAAAGGTCAGGACAATCACATCACTCATACACAGCAGCACATGACAAAAGCAAAGGCACGGCTTCCGACGGACTGCACTCTCCCCCTCCGTGTACACTATGCACCATTTTTTTCTGTACTCGGCTCTTTTTTCGCTTCAAGCATTATGTGTGTGTGTGTGTGTGTGTGTGTGTGTGTGTGTGTGTGTGTGTTTTCATCACCTGTCCAGCACTGCAGGGCTACAGAGAGAGCTCCAGTATGTGCTGAAACAGAGCGGATGGCAGGCTTCACTACACAGGCAGAAAGGCTGTCACTGTATCTCACACTCAGGCCGACACAGCACAGTCTTTGCTTCTATCATTCACATCCTTTCCTCTCCAGCTGCAGCAGCCCACTCTCTGTCTGTCTCTGTCTCTGTGTCTCTGTGTCTCTGTCTCTCTCTCTCACTTCTTTTCCTGCAACCTCATATTATCTGCTGCAACTAACTTGCTGGTGTCTAAATACTAATATGCTGGTTCATTGATTTTGAGTTGAATCCAGTGGACACTGTACAAATAACTGTCAAATGACACTTTGTTTATTTTCTTAGTAAAAATAAGATAATTCTTTACAGAAAACACACTTCTGCATATTTTAATGCACAATAACTGTTTATGTGCAAAGTTAAACATGTTGTCGCTGTCCTCAAAACATGTACAGTATCTATGTATTTGGAAATAGCAGCTGCCCTTTACATTGTGTTGAATGGAAAAATGGAAATGTTCCAAAGGTGCTTGGAATAAAATCTCTTTTGTACATTTATTTACATTAATTATATGAATTTTTTTTTGGCTATATTTTATAACTGCAAAAAAATTACAAAAAATATACTGTAAGTAAATGTGTTCTCTGTGAAGGATGTCATCTGATCAGGTATGTTCAAACTTTACCTTGGACCACATCCACAAGGACATTACATTTTTATGTTTTATGTACATTTTATGTACAGTATGTCAGTATTTATTTTAATATGTAAAAACTATCTGACAAAGCCTTTATTTTTATTTTTGTTTCCAAACTTCTTCTTGAGGAAGCCTAGCACTATTTGTAGTTATTATCAAATGCCTGGTTTGGCTGATCAATACTTCCAAGTTAAATCAGATGTGCTGCTGATGGAATTGAACAAATATCAAATCTATGTGATAGCTAGGGGCATCAAGAGGATCAAATGTGGAATAAAAACTCTTCTAATAGCAAGAAATTCTTGTTGCTTTTTACTGCATTCATTTTATATTTATATTCTAATACTCTGTGGTGATGTTAGAGGCAAAATCTCTTGTATTGTACAGAATGGCTTTAAACTATTTTCTTGGGTGCCTATGACTTTTGCACATTTTGCAGTTAAAGTGGTAGCTTTTCTTTTTCAAAATAAGTGGCCTAAGCTCAGTCAAAAAAGCTTCGCCCCAAGACTTTAAAGAGTGTTGGGTCAAATTCCTGCCTGCCTCTGTTCCAGTGACCATGCCTCAAAGGTACTTGGCTTGGATCTGCAGTTCTGTAAAGTTCCTTTAGATGATATAGATCCTTTCCCCTAAATGGTGGTTCTTTAAAATGTTCTTCACACTCTTATATGACTTTATATGACATGATTCTTCAAGGATCCATTAACTGAATTAACCATTAGGGAACTTATAGTTGGTTTAATTTGGCAGTAATATATCAATGAACCACAGTCACCAACATGTACCAATGCGAAAAACTCTGCAGAGTTGAACTGTTGTTAGAATGTACTATAGCATACCCATGCTTAAGCCAGTAAGAGGCAGTCTGGGATTTGACTTCAGTTGGCTGAGTCAATGTTGAACAGGATAGAGAAGAAACTAATCATGCTGTCAGCTCACATTCAGAGCTGTACAGTCCAAGTGTAAAGATCTATAAGGACAGCTCACAGAGAGCCTCGGCTTGGCACACTGTCAGTGTGCACAGTTCCATTGGGTTAGCATGACTGAAATACAGACATTTCACCTGAAAAAAGGAATATCACGAAGTTTGATAACAGCAGTATAATGCAATGTGTTGTTAAAATGGTGTTTTGTGGGGCCCAATGTGACATCATAATAAGAATGTGTGGGGAGAAATATTGGGACAAAAGCACTTATTATGGTAAGAACAAATTGAGTGTGAAATTTCTAAACTGGTTCAATGACTTGTGAAGGCAGAGCTCAAAGCAGGGGGTAGGGTTAGCAGTGTTCATCAACAGTGTCTGACTGACTATAAGCCTGTTATTAGCACATGGATGCAAGTTAACATGGGTGTGAAGTCCCCAAAAACTGTCATGTGTGTGGAGAATTACATGCAATAAAAATAAACATTTACCTCTTACGCAGTTCTATAAGCTAATGATAGTGTTTCACTAGCTGCCTTGTTTTCTTGTGTTATCAGTTGTACTCTGAACATCAAAAGAGCTCAGACCACACAAATTGGTGGTGGGTTTTAGAGAAGGTTGCACTTTGTTTGCTGCAGATTTTGCTGCAGTCCAGCACCAAAAGTTTAACAAGTTGTCCACCAAATGTGAGATCAGGCCCACAAGACTTGAACTGTTATAAGATAAAATGAAAATCGAATTTATCAGACTATGCATGTGTCCTTAGCTATATATTTGCATTTGCTTGAAAATGATTCATGTTTGAATGAGTTTCCCGCTAACTTGATTCCCTGTCATGTGGGAACAAACAGTGATCTTGGCACACAAACGTGCCTACAACAAACCAGCAATGCATATCAATTTTTGGCAGATTCAAAATGTCCTTGTGAATGTGGCCTTGCATATTCACATACTGTGGCACAGAATAGCCAAACATGGTGTTCAAGGTGAAGAGCTGTCCAAGGTGCTAAAACAGATGGAGGCTCTTCCACCTGTTTCAGTACCTTGGACAGCACTGCACCTTGCAGAGGCAGTGATCGATATATATATTGGTCACTTTATGTCACTTCACATCACTTTGTGCACCATGTTTGAATAACACCATCTCTGGCTCTCTTTTTTGACATGCAAGATGTTTGTTTTCTTTTGTGGTTTATGAGATGACCACATATCCATCATTCTCAGCTCTAACCAGTAGTTTGTGCTCACTCTGTTGTGTCTGCCAACTGGTTGACCTGCTCTGGCTGCTAAACCTAACCTGCTGATGCACACTAATGACTGATGTATGGCTGATCACAACTTTGAGCCTCTGTTGTCAGCTTCTGCTGAAAAATTGATCACACTGCCAGCTAATGCGGCCTGCCGGTCCCACCTCAGATCTAATACAAAGCTCCATAACCTCTCACGCCTCTGACTTTATTTTTCTCTTTTTGCATCAGCTGCTTCACTGTCTGCACTTCATCCTTTCTTCACCTTCATCTGCTGCCTGCTTTTATGCAGCGCTCGTTCTTCTGACACAGCATTAGCATTTCCTGTAATCTGTAAATGCCAAACCAAACTAGCCTCTTTGCCTTAACACCTGCTGCTCTCCCTCGCATTAATACATGGCAGTGTCTCACGCAGTGGCGGTGCGGCGGCGGCCAGCACCGCCCTGATAATTACAAGGCTGCTGTTTATGTAAAACACTTATGAGCAATTTTACCTCCTGCATAAATGTCAAGAGGCATAGGCCTCAGCCCGTCTCCGCAAGATGCTGAGCCTCATTCGCTATTGACAGCGGCAGGCGCTATCATGCCTGTTTATTTTTGATTAGCGCAGTTCTTGGGCCCATTAAGAACATCCACTCAACTTGTTCTCAGACTCGGCCTGTCGTGAAAGTTCATCCTGTTCTTGCTGTGGGCAGGGAAGTGAGACTAATGAGATTTGGAAAATGACAGATCAAGACACTAGCTGTGTTTGGGCCCATTAAATATGTACATTTTGTCTGATGTCATTAGAAGGATGTGAAACACATGCATTTGAGGGTGGTGGAAGGGGCCACGCTTCTGCAAACTGCAGTGCACGGCATGTCACAGCGCTATTAACAGTGTGAAGTAAAACTGAATAGAAATGTTTGCTTTTGCGTCAGACAGAGGAAATGGCCTTACTGTGCTGGTGTGTGGGGAAAAAAAAGAGAGATATTCTGAGGGGAGAAGTCAGCCAGATGTCTAGGCTGAATGGAGGGATGCAATGAGTCAAAGCACGCCATCGTGGGTAATCGCAGTTGAGTATGCGGCATTATCTCTGTCAGTATTTACGCATCTTTTGCACAAGCTCCAGCTGACATTTGTAATGGCTTCAAAATGTTTGTTTAGGCTGTGAGAGGATCAGAGTGGGGGGAGGAGCAATAAAACAATTGCAGTCGTTTGGCTGCAGTTTTCTCACACACCATTAGAGCCAATTGCAGTGCGGTAAATGGGCCTCCATAAGCCGGAGATCAAATAGGTTCCGTATTCTAGGGCTGATTCAGGAAAGCATGCTCCAGGAGAGTGTCCCTTTGTGAATAAATCTGCTGGACTCTGGGGTTTAGCCTGTTGACAGTTGTGTTTCTGTTCAACAGTGCATGGAGCTGTCCAAGGTGCCGAAAGGTTGAAGGCAAGGCAGTGGCTATTAGGGCTCAGCCAATAATATAGCTATTGGCCAATAAAATAGCCCCGTATTAATGTTGCATGTATTTACCGATATCACCAAATATCCACCCAATAAAGCACCAATATTGTTTTAAAGCAGCTTGAAGAGCTCTGACAATTGAGAGGTGACAAATATATTTGACAACGGACAATGATGAAAGTGCTATTTAGCATAAAGATGGCACCAGAGAAGGTCTGTAACTGGGTTTCAGTGTTGGGCCGATACCAGATATTGGAGAGGAAAAAAGAATTAATTCCATCTGATTCTGTCACATGTCTAGCCTAGTGCAAATACTTGTAGCACTGCAAAACATTTATAAACACAGAAAAGTAAGTTATGTTACAATCAGTAACCCCATGATAATGTCATACGGTTTAAATATAAATATATAAATATATAAATCATACGATTTAAATATAAGTTTGCCATCATTAGCTGTAAACTTATTTGTAGCATTTTATGTGCTACATTGGGGGGAGGAACACAAAACAAAACCACAAAACTGTTTTCAGTGGCCTTTAAACAGACCTTTCAGTCCTTTATCTACACAAACATTTCAGCAATTCTCAGTCTATTCTCTGGTGCTGCTCGTTCGTGTCTCCCCACCCCCCCACCCCCCACACCCTTTTAAAGGTGCCCATGCTGCCAAAGCCAAAGCAGCATTAGCTGGCCCTGATTAATGGCAGCACAAGCACCTGAGCTGAGAGAGAAAGAGAGAGGGAGCTGCTCTGCTTTCATCGTCGCCTTTCAGGGTTCAAGACCTACCGCTTCTCGCAGCTGTCATCAATGCCTGGGGGTTGGGTGTCAGCAATGCCTGGGGGTTGGGTGTCAAGTATACTGTTATATCCAAAATTGTTACATGGATATGCAGCATTTTGAAATGAATCTCTTCATACATTTCATTTCATACCTTAGTACTTTTTAAATAAAGCATATTGGCCTGTACTCAAGGTCTCAGTATCAGTGCTGGCATGGCCAGATCTACCCAATTACTGGGGGCACAAAAGATTCCTTCATAAATATAGAAATATAGAAATAAACAGACAGGCAGGCAGGCAGACAGTCAGTTTTAATTCAGTTTAGATATGAAGACTGAATAGGACAAGCCTCTGGCAGAATTGAGGAAGAATTCCCACATATATTTGTGACCCTGCAATATCAAGGAGCACTGCAAAGAACAGACTATGCTTTAATTGAGACCCTTATCCTGGTTGTGTTGGACATTTTGGTTATTTTGTTTCGTTGCGTTAAACTGCGTAAAGACTCGCATCTTCCAGAAGAATTAAAAATGTACTGAGGCGACTTGGCTTCTCATTACACACTGAATATTTTTCAAATTCATGTCTTGTTTCTTGGTGCAATAAGTTTTTGGCTTAATATCTTAGTGATGTATTTGGTCTCATGCCTTGTGTTACGTTACGTTGTTCATGACTTTCCAGGGAATGGACGCTATGATGGCACTACACAGATTATCTTAATCTGGATCTTAATTTGGCCCTGGCCCTGAGATTTACTGTCACAAAAGAAAAAATGGTATTATGACTTTGCTAGTTTAAGCAGTTAATCTTGCGCAAACTAAGTAGCTATCTTTGTCTTTTTGTTGGCTCTTCTCCATTAATAATGTGAAGTCTTTGATTTTTGCAAAAGTAATCAAGAAATAAAAAATAAACCATGACAAAATACATCTATTGGCCACTTTATTAGAAACCCCTCCCGTGTATCTCTACCTTGGTGCCATCTAGTGATGCAAAGTTTGTAGTAATCATCTTTTAGTCCTTCATCAGTGGTCCACAGAGCCCCTCTTGGCTGGATATATTTGTGTGGTCGAGCATTCTCAATTTATTAATGGACACTGAGGTGTGTAAAATTCCCAGCACTGTGCCTGATACACTCATAAGTGTGTCATACCTACTACCACACCAGCATATTAATGTCACTGCTGTCTTGAGAATGGTCCAAAACCCAAGTGATGTATAGTCAGGAGTAGTCTTGTGGTCAGAAACTAACCAATGATGAATGAGCTAGAGAAGCACTCATAAAGTGTAAATAGATAGGCTACAGTATAGGTGTTACTAATAAACATCCACATTATTGTCATATCAGTAGAGTCCTAGTGTCTGTTTTTGAATATATCGTTGTCCATGGTAAGGCAGAAGGCTCCCGAAGAAAAGCCTGCAGAGCAGGAAGAATGCCGTAGCTGATGGCAGAGCTGGCTCAGGCGTTCTCTTTCTCAACCATTTTCTCCTGCAGCACCTGTCAGTGTCAGCAGTAATAAGGCTGGCTTGACGCAGGCTTTTGGATAACACACACAGACATAATATGTTCAAGTCAGTTGGCAAACAAAGTCACTTTTCTTATCCAAGGTGCTGCCAACTCCACGCTTGTCAGTCCACCACCGAAGGATTCATACAGCATTCCAGCTGTGATTCATAAAGGGTGACAGCCGCAAACACACACACATAAACATGCACACACCTGCATCTGGATCCATACATAGCACAACATGTCGACTCCATGAAGCCGACACATCAAAGCGCTTCCGTACGTTTACACACTGAAAATGTTCAGCCGTTCTTAATGAGTGTTTCACGCAACTGCATTATTGCCTGTGCTACAGCAAGGCTCAGAATGACTTGCAGTAATTTTTTCTGTCTGATCCCCAGGCATGTCTTCACTCAGCCCTTATTGATTTCAGCTCTTCATTATGTACCACAAAGATCTTGCCCATACTAATACAACCACATTTGAAAATGCATGTTTTTCTGAATTTTGGCCATCCCTGTTTTGGTCTGAAATTGAGTTTCCCATCACTGAAAATGCATATTTTTGAAAACACTGGAGGAAACTAGAAATGTTTAAAAGCATCATGTAATAGATGGTGGTGATGGGAAGTTCAATTCATTCTACCTAATTTGTTTGTTTCAATTAACTGAATGTCCATTTCAACCAATTGATTTTTATGCCAGGGCCAGTCATTAAGCTGATTATGAACAATAGGCTACATGACAGAGTGAATCAAAGCCAATGTACACAAACACATAGAAACATTGTCTCTTTATCTGCTCTATCTTTAAGCCAGAGCTTAAATGATAATGCTAACATAATACAGGACCGGAGGAACAACATTAATGAAATATCTTGTGCTTTATTTAATGTCCACATATTTCTTTTATCAGCCTGACTGAGTTCATTATGTCGCAAGGATCTATGGGAACAGCTCCTTTGAGTTTTTGGTTCATTTTCATCCGAATCTAGCTGAGTAATGGAGTTATTTTAAGTCATACATGTTTTAGGAGTAGTGGGTTTCATACCAGTTCATCTGGTACACCACAAAACTACACTACAAATTTTCCCCCCAGTGTAAGTTTTGTATGCCAGCTTGCCACCAATACGTGAAAAGATAACTTGACGCACATAGAGTGCATCCCAGGCTAAAGCAGTGCTTTTGAATCAGGCTGATTCATTGAAAAGAGCTGGTTCAAAAGAGCAATTTGTAAATTAGTCAGGCATCACTAGGCCTTTGATTGTCATGTGACCTTTGCTGTGTCTTTCTTTTGCAGTTGAATATCGCTATGTGCAAAAGACACAAAGTATTATTGTTAACAAGATAAAGGACTTTGTATTCACTCCTTTATGACTTGGTTTTGTCATTTAGTTGGCTTTCTTTTATTGCTGCACACCACAACATACTGGCTGAGGTAGCCTGTGCAAGCTCAGTATTAGTGTTATCCTGGCATTTCAGCATCATTGTGGATGGAAAACTTTCTGCACTTTCAGATGTATCAGGATTAGTGTGGACAAGACTTTATACATCTGCAAAAAACTCCAAACATCACACAGAGGCTACAGTATAGCCACATACAAATGTTATCTAATGAGAAGCCACTTTGGATAATATATGGGCTACGTTGCTCTAATGGTGGCGAGGCAAAGCAATCAATTTTCTTTATGTAAGTAGGATTAAGGGGACAAAATGAGCCAGTTTCATCCCTGTCATTATTGACGATCAAATTAGGCAGGGAGTCCAGACTGGCAAGGGTAATTATAATGGGAGAGTGGAAGGGAGGGGAAGGGCAAACGGTAATAAAAAAACTCCTGATCTTGTCTCCATTATCCTACTACATTAAAAAAACTATAGAAAGAGAAGACAGATGGGTAGCCTTTCCCTCACAGAGGAAGCGTGAGTAAGAAAGGCAAGCTGGCAAATTTCTGCAGAGGAATGAAATGGACAAATGAAAAAGGGGGAAAAAAGGGGAGGAAAAAAGTGCAAAGAGAAAAGGGGGAGAAATATCCACTGGTCCTCAAGGGGGACGAGGGAGATGAAAAAATGACAGATGGACAAGAGATTTCCTCTAAAGCTATTAAAGTGTGCTTCAGACGGCCAGTAAGTAAAGGGCACAGAGCAGAGCGATGGTGAAGATAAGCTGGGTGTAGATTTAGTCAGCCTGCTGTACAGGGAGGCCATCACTGTCCACTCTGTTGCAGTGATCTCCCTCGCTCTTTCTCTCTTTCTCTTACTCGCTAAAACAAGGCTTCTCTCACCATCTCATCTCTCTCTCTCTGTACTAAAGCCACAAAGACCTTCACACATAATGAGCTGATCATATCCCTTCAGATCAGAGAGATAAAATGAAACAGTGCTGCTGGTTTGTACTATAGCACTGTTAATGATGCAATTACATTCACCATCCATGTTATTAGACCTACTTTGTGCCTCTACTCACTGGCCATTTTATGAGCTCCACCTAGCTTATATCTCACTAAATAACTGAGCAGTTGTACATACTGTGGTGCATCTGTTGATGCACAGTTTGTCAGCAATTCATCAGTGGTTGGTTTCTGACCTGAAGTCTGCTGTTGACCAGATATTATTTGGGTGGCCGACCATTTTGAACACAGCACTGATACTGACGTGGACGTGTGTAAGGGGCTGGTTTGAGTGTTTTGTGCGCAGCAGGGTTGCTAGAGTTTTTACACGTCAGTGTCACTGCTGGGTTGAGAGTGTTCAGCCAACCAAAAATATCCAGCCAAGAACAGTTCTGTGGTCAGAAAGAGGATAGCTAACAGAAAGCGTGCATCAGAAGATAGGCTACACTCTTCAGCTGTACATGAGCAAAGTTATCCTTAGTGTTTCTAATGCAGTGGTCAGTAAATGCACATTACTGTGTAAAAGTCACAGAGCAGGAGATATGTCTGAGGAGATTAGATATACAATACTTTATATACAGCTGTGACTTCTGTTACTGAGAAAAGAAAATAGACATAAAAAGAAGCAAATCTGCAAACCAAACACAGCTGCTGATGTTGTCACAACAATGCATTGACCAGCTCAGAGTCCAGACCTCAACGTCTGTGAAGGTGTTTGGAGTTACCTGATTGTGAGGCAGAAAATACGACCAACTTCTAAGACTGAACTTTGGAGGTGTGGAAAAATCTGTTAAAGTATCCATTAAAGGCTCCATATCCAATTTTCTTGGGTTTTGCATGAGGGTACGACAAAGGTCCACTTATCATGCCTCTCATCATGCTGTGAAATGAAACTCTTTTTGCTGCTGTGCCTTTAAGTCTGTCTGATTTCCAGCACAATTTCCATGTATGAACTGCATGGACAACAACATGCACAGTGTGTACTTTTATTGAAAAGTAAATTAACCAGTAAATTAAAATATTCATAGTTAATAAAAATAGTTAATGATATGGACCATTCAAGAGCAAGGGAGTATTCGCAATAAAAGCTTAGAGGAAGTACAGTTGTTTGCAGTTTACTGATTGCCATATTTTTAACAGTATATATCATATGAGGAATAAATCTTGTGTGTGTTTTCACCTGCCTTTGAGAAGCAGTATGATACTGAATTGTTTAGATAGTGTGTCAGTACAGGTTTGTATGTGTGTCGTTAGTGCTTATAACTATATCTGAGCGCAGTGTAAAGGGCAAGCAGGGCAGGTTTTGGGCGGTGCTGCGAGACGGGCAGACTGCTGGCATTTGGGAAGAAAGCAGGAGCATGGTGAGAGTGCCGCCGGGTTATGCTCACGAGTGATGGAGTGACCCTGCGGGTGCCTGGCTCTCTCTCGGCTGTGTGCCCCCCCACTCCCACCCCCCCGTGGAAGGCAGGATTGATGAGAGTGGTTCGGTCACCAGACACGGGGCCAGATTACAAAAGCAGCACTTTGTCTCTGTGTGCTGTTCCTCCTCAAAGCGTGGCAGGCTCTCTTTAATTGGTACCAGACTCTTTTGGAGCAGCTCTGCAGCAGTGCTGCTCACTGAGACCCATCCTGCTCTACTGCAGAACAGCAGGGTGGCAGTTCTGCAGGGATGTGTATGTACTGCAGGGGTCCATGTGTACTGTTGAGCTTTGTAGACACTACAAGGATGTGTCCATAACATAAATGAGCAAGTGCAGGTGTAATGCCAGGACCATAGTAACATTGCACGAATATGGGTTACTGCCACAAATGCAGTAACAATACTTATACATGGGTACAGTGTTATTATAACAGATGTGTTGTATTGTATTATATTGTATTTTTACTATATCAATGGCAGTAGGCCTCAATTAGTACTGTGTTACTTTTCATTAGTGTTATGTTACCATGTTACCAGGTAAAATATTACTCCAGTAAAAGTAGAAGTCCTTACTCTAGACCTCAACTTGAGTAAAAGTACAAAAGTATTTGCCTTCAAATGTACTTAAGTATCGAAAGTAAAAGTACTAAAAGATTAATTCTGGCTCTGATGTCCTGTTATCATTTTTGTAACAAGACTCGCTTCATGAACTCATTTCAGGTGAAAGTCCTCCAGCGTCTCTCTTGGTAAACCAGTCTTTTAATAGAATGTCACTAATTAGTGACACTGATGTCTATTAAAATGATCATAAGCAGAAAACACTGAAGGCAATCCATCAGGCAGAACCGAGTGGCTCTGAAATTACTTTTACAAACAAGCAAAGTTTCAGTTCAAGATTACTTTGTAAATTAGTTACAAGCTGAAAGAAAAACTTGCTTTAAACTCAGGTTCACAAAAACGTTTTCCTTTACTGTATTGATCTGTAGGCCTCTGTTCATAAACATAAACTAACCCAAACTAATTTACTATAAAATGAAAGTGTTTGTATGAATTCAGAAAAAAAGAAATGCGCCAGTCACGGCTGCATATGTGGACATATTTCTATATTGTGCTCTATTTACACAAAGTTAGGTTAGTTCATCATTTAGGTGACGTATGTCGCCTAAATGTTTATACTGCTGCACTGACATTGAGCCATGTGCTTGCACTGGGTTGGTATGACCAACAGGTCAAAACAAGCTCAGAAGTGACCGCTGTGCCCTGATTGGTGTTCTTGCTTTGCGCTTCTTTTGTTTTGACATGTTAAGTTTTTATACACACAAAAAATAAAAGGAACGACAGATTTCTCAAAATGTAGCGGAGTAATAAGTAAGATATTTGATGTTGAATTAAAGTGGAGTGAAAGTAAAAAGTCACTCAAAATGGAAAAACTTAAAGTACAAATACACAAAAAACTACTTAAGTACAGTAACTAATTACATTTACTTAGTTCCACACTGTTCATTGTGAATTTAAAGGTTAATGGGAGATGATATTCTTGATGGAGCTTGTTCGGAGACAAAACTGCAGGAGTTCCTTTATTATGTTTGTCTCCTTATACTGTGCCTTTGTGCATTGTAACAATAAAAACTAATGGAGGTGGTGTAGAGGAGAGTAATACACAGTGAAAAGAGCAGTAAAATAAACTTGCAGGAGGGAATTAGGGTCTGCCCCATCTTTTTCCTGTATAGAGACAGCATGGATGGAGGACTGTGATTACTGGCTGAGGGGGAAAGGAGATGTTAATTTCCAATCCCAGCCGGAGCTGGAGCAGGCTTCCCCCAGCCATGGGAACAGCAGAGCTGCCAGAGTGAACGGTACTTACAGCTTCAGAGACAAAATATTAACTGGTTGCATGGCTCCACGAATACACACACCTGTATGCACACACATGTCCACCCTCCTCTCCCACCTTCCACTCTGATGATCCATGCTTAATGTTATTGAAAGAATACTCCAGCATTAATTTCCTAATCTCTGTATGCTGCAGAGATTTCGATGGTCCACTGTTGCTTTATAGATGTTTAGTCTGTCTTTAACAAACACTCAACTAAATATCTATTAAGTGCAACTGAACGTGAAGTTGCATGTGAAAGGTTCTATTAGATATAGAGCCTGAATGTTCTTATTAAATCTAGGGCTTAAATCTAACTCTAACCCTAACCACAATGACAACCTATGCCTACTCCTAAACCTAATCCTGACCTTAATGTTGTTGATATTGATTATGAGTAGCGCCAGATATTTTGTTAATAATATACATAAGCATCTGTCGATTTTCTATAGGGGACCATCCAAAGAAAGTGTGGCCAAAATCATTTTCAGTACCTGGAACTGAGCAGAAAAATGATTTACTCAAAACACACTAAAAATAGGCATTTTAGAGTCAGCGTGTTTCTGTTGTTTTACAAATGAGAGGAAAATGCATCAACATTGTTGTTTGTTGTAACTGACTGCCTGCTACAGTTGCAGCTGATAGAAATTAAGTTTATTTACACTGGACTATTCTTTTAATTGTTCGATTTATTATTCAGTAACTACTATGAAACCAATTTGGAGGTCATTTAAATATGAGAGTGAAAGAGTGAAATGGAAGTCAACAGTTTCTTTGTAACAGAACAGGCCCTCAAGGTTTAAAATCAACCTGAAATTAGAATAGGCCTTTTTTACCTCATTAATTCATATCCCTTATCATATTAACCACAATGAATCATACCATTTTCTTTTTTCCTGCAGTCTTTGATTGAAATGTAGTGACTTTTGCACACCCCAAGTTTTGATTACATCACAGGTCACCAGCGAATGGGGAAAAACAATATTACCAATATCAATAATATTATATTTCACTTCCCGCTCTCCATCATCCCCACATGTCATCAAGCAAAAACACGTAGCTTGCTCAGAGGCCCTCCCTGATGTGTTTGTTTAGAAATACTTCACAGGGCTGAAGGAAAATGTGATTTGATTTACATTGATTTTAAGGGGTTAAACAAAGGCCTTCTCAGCAGGAGTTGAGAATGTGTGCATATGTGTGTGTTTATATTGCTCCACGTGCATGCTACAGAGCCCTGACACATTTATTATATTTAATGTGATTCCTGAATCACAGTGATGGTTGCTAATGAAGCTCACGAGGTGTCTGGGCTGCGGGTAGCACTAGCCTGCTGTTTATTAGTGGAGCTGTTCCAAACCACACTGCTATTCCCCACAGAAAGAGAGAGGGGAGGGGGGTGCAGTGAGGGTGTGAGAGACAGAGTAGATAGGATGCCAATGTTAGGCAAGTAGAAAAGTGAGAGAGTGTTTGTGTGAAAGAAGAAATAGAAGGATGAAATAAGGGGAAGAAAGGGGAGGGAGAGAAAGAAATAAGAGGGGGAAAGAGACATCAGTGATAGATTAAGAGAGAGAGAGAGAGAGAAATAGAGGAAGTAGGGGGAGAGAGAAGAGGAGAGAAGGATAGCAGAAAGACAGAGTAGAGGGAGACATTCTGGAAACAGAGAGAGAGAGAGGGAGATGGGAGAGAAAGACAGAGATAGCAGAGAGAGAGATAATAGAGTGAGAGAGATAGTAACAACATAGAAAGAGAAAAAGAGAGAGAAGGGGTAGAGGGGGCGATATAGTGGAGAAAGTGGGGACAGAGAGAGAGAGAGAGAGAAGCTGACCCAGTTTGAAGACTGCATGCTGAGCTCTCAGCCAGTACCGCAATAAATAGCAGGCGCAGACTGGCAGAGCCTAACAGCTGCTTGGTGACTGTGTGTCCCTCCAGTGTCTCCTTGTGTCCCCCGTGTCTGTAAACACACTGCTCCTCATCTGCAGGGTGTGTGTGCTGGGTGAGGGGCTGCAGTCAGCAGGGTGTCTGTGCTTTGACCACACTGCTGGGTCTCCTCCGTCTAACATAGATTGGTGGGGATATCAACAGACCGGTCCGCTGGGACACACTGTCACACCCAAACACACACACACATACACTCACAAGAAATACAGCCACACTAATGTGAAACTAGGATAAACATGCTTGCTCTGAGATGCATGCAAACTAGACAAAACAGATAAACAAGTCAAGGCACAAACAAACCAAATGTCCCTGAGCTAAACAAGCAGTAGCACTTTACTTGAACCCTGCTGCATAACACTGACAAAACCATGTCGTAAACATATGATGGCACATGTCATATGCTGTCAGAAGGTGTCATGACTGATTATGTCCAGTGCTATATCAGTGTCATGTTACCATTATTATTCATTGCTGTGACAGATGCCATAATGTTTGATGTCATGGTAGCTAACTAGAGCACACAGCAGAAATTAGCATGTGACATTGGCTGTCATAACATCAAACATCATAGAATATATATATATATATATATATATATATATATATATATATATATATATATATATATATATACATACACACATTTTTTTTTTTCTTCTACTGTTCATAGGCCGGCACACAACTCACACCTACACACACACACACACACACACACACACACACATCATCTAGACCGCTTCTCCCTCAGGGTGGCACATAACTCAAAGTACAGAATTTTAGTAATAGAAATGTAGTCTTTTTGTCACACAACGTACTTAGTATTGCTTTGCTACAACAGGGTTGGGGATACTGGAGGGCCAAAGTCCTGTACAATTTGGTGAGACAAACATAATTTAAGTCATTAGTTGATTGCCAAGTTCAGCTTAATGCCAAAGGTCAATGCCAAAATGTACCCCATCCCAGAGCTACAACAATCCTAGAACTACTACAGTGTAGTCCAGCAAAAACTTTTTTTGCCAAATTTCTATAAAAAATATTCCAGAAAACAATAGCTACAAAAGAAAGCATTGTGGGTGAAGTGTGACTAGATGAATCAAAACATGTAATTGCACATTGCATATCTGCACCTACACTGGTTGGGGCTCCACATTAGCCTTCATTCAAAAAGCTTTGCCCTGGCTGGCTGAAATGAGTCCATTGTGGATTTGTGTTCACGGTCAAAGCCAGAACTTGCAAAAGAGAAATCAAAGATGGCTTTGTGTGTGTGTGTGTGTGTGTGTGTGTGTGTGTGTGTGTGTGTGTGTGTGTGTGTGTGTGTGTGTATGTGTGTGTGTGTGTGTGTGTGTGTGCCGACACAATTGTAAATGGCTATGTGTATGTGTGTGGCAAGTTCAACTCGTCCTTGTGGAGGGTTGTACCCCTCCATTGACAATCAGTGAGCTGGAGTTCAATGAGGTCACTCAGCTTTTCCGTTTCTCCTTCTGAGAAATAAGGACACAGCATTCTAGTGACACATCATTACCATACAAAACACACTGTGCCCAAACACAGCTGCTCCATGCCAGTTCTCACTCCACCCAACCCCAAAGGTCTGGTGCTCTAACCATCACCATGCATCCACTACATCTACTTCACCATCTAATATTACATCTGCTAGACTGCTGCACAGCAGACCTTGGCAACTGTTCTTAAGAAAATGGAAGTGGAAACTCATTGCAGCACACTGCAATTATTTCGACGTTTAGAGTAATCTGCAATGAAGAGAAGATTACAGTGGGAATCAAAAGGCAAAAGAAGCAAGGAGCGCATGATTTAAAAGGAATATGGTCTCAAAAAAGCAAAGCAACGCAAAGCTAAATAGTTTTTAATTGCGGTTCTTCAAGAATGGAGTTAATGGTGGAAGGTTGTGCTTCCTGAAATGTCAAGCATAACAAAAGCAGGCTGGAGCTTCTGGCAATGAATCGTTTTTATGAAATGAAGGGTTCGTCACTGACCCAGAAGCGACGAGCAGACGGAGAAGGCCCAATCTGCTCCCCACCACAGTAGTGTGTATCTGCAGTCCTGCAGACTGAGGTTGGGAAGCCTGTGGCTGGGCAGAAGAAGCCCGCTTGGGCAAATGAAGCCTCTGCTTTGATGGATATAAATTAAAACTTCAAAATTAAGGCTCAGGTCAGGGGTCAGGCAGGGTCTCAGTGGGACGCATTTTCAGAGTGGGAGTTACATGATGCAACACAGCCCTCACCAAACAAACTAATCTCTTACCAGAAAAAAAGAGAAATGCAATTCCAGCAACTTTCTTTCATTTCGTAAAATTACTAATAGTTAGATTTTTACTAGCTTACGAGCTGTAGAGATAGCCACCATGTTCAGATAAGCTAAGCATTTTCATCTTCTTCTTTTCCTTCTCTTTTTTATTTACTGTAGTGATAGCCAACCTGCCCAGTTAATGACTAAATGGAAAATGGAGAAAGCTTTAATCTTAAATGTGACGCACTCATATAAATTCATAGGCCACAAGCAAATGCTAGCTAAGCTCCTGTCAGCATTTCTGCCTATCCACCTGCTCAGATATAATTGATATTTTAAAGCATTTCACTGCATCCTCTTCTTGGCCTTTTCTTGTGCTACCTTCTTAGTTATTTTATTAATTAATGAATTTATTTATTTATTTTTGAGGATGGCTAGCTAGTCTTATCCCTCTATTACTACATATACAGAACTGGTTGTAACATTTACAGTTTGTGTTCTTTTGTAGAATTGTATATATGTTGGTCTATACCAACTGGTGCAAAATGTCAGCCCATGGGAAATTCTCAGGGTTAGCAGTTATGGTTAGCTTCCCCAAATTGTTCAGAAGCTATCTTTGTCAAAATAAAAGGATTAAGATTAGGGTTAGCTATTCCACAATCTTTGTTAGCTACTAGTGTAAACTTCTTTTTTTATGATAAAAAAGGTTAAGGTTAGCTGTTCATTATCCACATTAGCTTGTTAGCTAGTAAACACACATTAAAAGAGTGATTTTAACTTTATGTAACTTTATAACTTAAACATGTACTTCATCTACCTTTTATCTTAGCTAAACATTACGTAAAAGTTAGCAATTTCACTAGCTTAGCTGGCTAACCAGGCTGAGGCTCCTCCATGTCTGCAGTTAGATGTCCACCAACACCAATCCAATCCAGGTAAAGAGAAAGCATTTTGAGGAACAGTTGGAGATTTAGAGGTGACCGTTGTTGAGACGGGATAATTAAAGTGATATGACACACATAAGCAGAATGGTACAAAATTAAATGTGCTAATTATCAGCCTCTGATCAACAGAAATTCTGAATTTCTAAAATCTCTTTACATTAAATTCCATTAAACATTTTTCCCTCTTCTGTAAAGTCACTGTTACTTGTTTTACTTTGGACAGCGATGATATGTCAGGTCATGTGTTGTGTCAGGTATAATAATTAGCACATCTCGGTGTGAAGCTGAATGTGCATGAATTGATTGCACTTGTTTGTACGTGTGTATCCACAAGAAGCTTTGTGTGTGCCTAGCTGAGTGTGTCAGAGTGTGTTTGACTTATTGGTTTCCTGCCACCAGCTATAAAACAATATCAGCGCAGTTTTACCCCCCCTCCCCACACGTACACAAACCCACGGCCGTGACAAATGGATTTCTGAATAAAAATTAAAGCCCTTGAACTTTTTTTGTCAAGCGGTTTATTATTTTGATTTCTGCCTCTAAAAAAAGTGGTGTGTCAGCCTGGCTGTGGTGGCAAGGGCTGTAAATAAAGCGGCCTGCGCTGACGGATGGCCCCGGACACTTAAAGCCATGTAGATCATTTGCAATCTGCGCCCTCATATGCTCGATCTGCGATTTATATATACATTAGCCAGTGTATATATACGGCTCCCCACGGAGATAGGAGGGTGGGACGCGTGCCATATGCGCTGTGACACCTTGTCGGCCCTGGCTGCCTGAGAACAGGAGATAAGTGCTGAAAAATGATGGGAGCGCCTGCTGGCAGAGGTTGGCTGATGCTGGAGAGAGAGAAAGAGAGAGCAACGCAAGCTAAAGCCGTACAGACGGCGACTGATCTGTCAAGAGATAAAGCAAGAACGCACCACCTGGGTATCGCATAGCCCACTGAGGGTCCCTTTTGAATCATTGCATTGATTTATTATGGGAGCAGATCTATGGGTCCTATCAGTGGGGTAATAATGAGCGATGAGGCCTCGGTGTGTTGGGTGCTTTGGATGCAGTGTCCCTGAGGCTGCAGGCTACTTGGAGTCAGCTGATCTGTTAATGTTGTCTAAAGGGGAGCTGATGTGAGTGGGGCCAAGAGTGAGTTTTCCAATCCTCCACTGCTGGACACAGCCCAACTCCTAAACCCATCCAACTGGAGGCTACGCTCTACTTCCACTTCTAAATTTAGAGGCTGCTTAAACTGCAAGACGGGTGTACCCTGGCACACTGAAAGTGGGCTAATAGATGAGCAATAACAGCCTACAAGCGTACGCTGGAAATTTCGAACGATGCAGAAATTAGGGGTTTGTCAGCTGCAGACCCTGTTTGTGGCACGAGTATGTTACTGGGCCGAGTTCCTGGTCCTGAATTGGACGGATGTGCCCTGACAGTGTGCCACACACACAGCGGGCCACCATGCAGGCTTCCAGCTAACTGAGACAAATGGCCCACTAATCCCCTCTGACTAGAAGGGCAACTAGGAGACCTCTTTCCTGCCATAAACTGAGTAATGCAAAGCTGTGCCAATTCTATGGTTCATTGTAGAGTTGTGATTTTTTTTTTTTTTTACATTTTTACTTTAAAACTTTCAACAAACTTTGCTTTGTACATACATTCTTAAAAATAAACATGCCACAAAAGGAGAAGAATCACTTTTGGTATGCGTAAAGAACCTTTCAGTGGACCATGGAACACATTTTGTAATTAAGTTGTGAGTGTGAAGAACTTTTTAAAAAAACCTTCACGTAGTGTAAAGTATATAATAGAGGCTGTAATATGACTGTCATATTGCGATGCAAAAATATGACAACACATCATGGACAATTGAACATTGAGTACCAAAATACACAAACACCAGCACCACCAGCTACACCAGCCTGTTCATTAGCAAGCTGTGCAGTCTTCATTGTCCATATTTTTATATTTTGCTGGCCCAGTACTGAGAATCAAATCAAATCATGGGCTGAGTATGTTGTTGCATCCATATTCCATAACAGTTATGTGTTTTGTAAAAACATTGGTCCAAACCATAAACCATTTGGGATATTTTCATTTCCATGTAGCTATAATGTTAATATTACCAGCCGTGTGCAAGCAACCAAGAAGAAGCCAACCCTCCCACAAAAAAAGGTCAAATTAAATAAACAAATAAAAATGTGCGCAGTTTTAAGAGTGTACACAAAGGACCCATACTATGGAAAACCCAATTTTTCTCACCTTTTTGAAATGATACGCAAACATTGAATGCTTCTTAATAATACGATAAATGAGGAAAATCAGATTTTGTCAGTAATCCAATAAACACGCTTAAATGCTGTTTAAACATCTTTTCTTGTTCATGCGCAAACTGCGAAATCCGATAGAGATCAGAGTAAGAGCAGGGTTAGAGAAATCTTATTACTGATCTAAAATCTAGCTCTCTTTATAACTGTGACCAGAGAGGTGAAATTTATCCATTGTGGGACTAATAAGGGTCACTTAATCTTAACTGCAAAAATCCGATCATAATTGAGTGCATATATACACAATCATTGTTAAATTTTTTAAATATCCCTTTCACTACGCAGCCTGTACAGTCTGTATATGGAAGCTACTCTGCTAAACCAACCTGTTTTCAATTCAGTGTTTCTGTGATGCCACAAGAACCAACTTACTTACTTACATACATCCACCTACAGTAGTTTACAGTAGTTTAGCATGGCCCATTCCCATTGAAGTTGTAAGCAGTGTTTCAGCTCTTGAATGAATATCAGTCTTAAATGCACATTAACAAAAACAGCCTGTTTAATACTAAAGGATCCAGAGAGGTTGGAAAATAGTCAGTTAAAACCAATTATGACTATTTTTGGTGCATAACCTCACCTATATTTTATACTTATATAAGTGGACCAGGGTAAAAATAAATTTACAAGAATGTAGGATATGGGTCCTTTAACATATATAGATGGTACTGGTTATCAGGTCAGTACATCTTGTTTGACGTCTTCGATAGCTTCTATACACAGCTAGCCCTTAGCAGCACCATGGAGGAGATACCACCCAGAGAGATGAACCATCATGATCCAGTTGTGATGGTGATATATTGAAATGAAACCCATGTATTCAGTATGGTATGGTGAGATATTTGATATCTTATATATTTGATAACATGTGCTACATGCTAAGTGACTGCATTAGTTGTAGTCATACACTCTGTAGTGTGTAAAAAATGTAGAAGAGTTAAGCTCTCTTAATACCTGAGGGAGACGGACCCAGGTACAGAGGAGAGCTACCCTAGTGCTCTCTAATGGACTAGTCATGATGGTCAGGGCAAAGGCAGGGCTTGGAGGGACAACCTTAAAAGGTTCCTCAAAGGCCATTATAAGCGATCTCCTACCTTCTCTCTCTCTTTCTTTCTCTCTCTGAGCCTCAGGACTTGAAAGATGCCTTGAGTTGAGCGTGGACTTTGTGTGAAAAGGTTAATGCAGTTGGAGTGGAAAGGGGGAGGTTGAAACAGGAGAAATGATGGGCATAGGATGAGTGCAGTGGGTGGAGTACTGGACAGAAAGAAAGCAAGATCCTGAGAAAAGGTCATGTCAGCGCTGCTAATTGTGCCTCTGTCGAGTGACACTGATGAGACGGCTGCGTACTCACAGAAAACAAAGCGCACCAGAGGTCATCGAAATCTAGCTGACCTGCTGCAGTGGGCAGAGGAGTGGAGAAAGAGAGGAGTGGCAGAGTGAGTGGCCAAGTAGAAAAAAAAGAAGAAACCTATCAGAGAGGCAATCATCGAGGGGCAGTGCAAGTTAGAATTGTCCATTTGAAATTCCATTCCCTGGCCACAGCGTCGGGCCAAGACGGAATGAAAGAGCAAGAGAGAGAGAGTGCAAGGCAGATGCAGGAGAAAATACCAAGTCAGGCTCGGAGACGGGGAACGATGCAGCAATTCAAATGTTCTGACTCTAGGTTCATCAAAGATTTGGCATGTGGACATCTGCAAGAATTACATGGCCCACTTAAAGAGCACAGCTGCCCAGTCTGGCGCTGGCATTAGCATCTAAAAGAGACCAAAGCCCGCATGCCCGCTCACCACCCTGCTCCGCTTTTCCTTATCAGCCCATCCACGCAAAGCTGTTTACTATTCATTGCACAAATCTTGGCGTTAAAAGCATGATATGTTTGCATTAAGAGATATGAAGCAGCGTCGCTGTGAGCTGGCCACTGCAGTGTCTAAATGTAAATGCGCCTATGTTTTAAACATGTTTTAATACATTTATGGATTCATTTCAGGTCACTGAAGAGCACCGCTCGTGCGCTGTGACTGAGCAGAGAGGGCTTTCTGACAGCAGTTTTTTGTAGCTTTGAGTAATTCCCAGTCCGCTGTCATGCTTAAATACTTTTTCTGTGTACCTACCCTTTCATGCTGCAGGTACTTCTGTGGGAAGAGCAGAAAAAAATAGAACTGGTGTGTAGACTGAACACACATGCCATTTTTCAGATCCAAAGTGCTCACTATTTCTATCTCTTTTCATCTTCTGAGAGAGCAAGGTGCCAAAAAGGGATCTTTGGAGCGGTGCCATGCAAGAACCAGCTTTTGCGTTCCCTGAAGACCCTTACAATGTGTGGGTTTTTCCCAGAATGAGGTGTGTAAATGTAAAGAACCTTTTAATAGTTTAATAACTCTGACATAATGTAAAGCTTCTGTAATTCTTTTCCATGGACCATATGTTCAACATACAAGCACAAAAAGCTTTTTTTAAACTATGTAAGCTATTTAAATTATGTGGATACCATTGTTCCATTGGTTGTGCTTTGGACCCCTTCCCCGAGCAGATGAAACTGATGATTCAGAACGAGCTGAAGGTGTCAAAACTGAAGGTGAAAGACCTATTATACTAGTATTATACTGTTCTGCTGTTGTTGATTTTGCTTTTGAGACTTAAACATCAAGCTAGACTTTCTTTTTGAGCCTGTGTGTGTGTGAGACATTAACATGCAAAGATGTATGATGTGGCGCAAAAAACACTGCAAAATCCAACCCTGCGCCTCTAACTTTTAAATGACTTTTTCAGGCTTTTGTAATTGTTATCGCACAGACACCATATATTACTATATTATTTTTTCCTGACTCAGTAACACTAATCTTACATAGTGCAGCTTTAAGAGTAAAAGAGCTCACTGTATCTTGCTATAATGCACAGCTCTCCCTCCATAATAACCTTCCAAGTGTAAAAAGTAATGACATTTCACCTGGAGTTCTTTTTAATGTGGCCAATATCTCTTTTTCTTCAGTCACACAAAAGCTTGTGGTTTAATTTGGCTTGGCTATTACAATTCAGGTGCTGTTTTAAGAAAGGAAACGTAGCCCTGTTCATCACATACAAAAAAGAAGGCCATCGTAAAAACATGGGCGAGTAATGCAGGTGAAATTACATTGGTGAATGCGTCGGAATTGCAGTCATTTACATGGCAATCTGTTTTCGAGCTGTTTCCTTGAATAAAAAGGAAAATGAGACGGCAAGCAAACCTATTTTGTTCCAACAAGAGCGGTGCGTGTCTCTATTGTTATGCCCCTTGTTCGATCTACTCCTGAGCATCATTGCAGTGAACATTGCTGATTCCTCACTACACCCACAGCCAGCCGCGTTTTTTCAACAGTGTCCATGGAAATTGCAGTTGTGCCAAGCAGACCTATGGAAATTGAAACCGTGGGTTTGTATCCAAAGACAAATCTTCTTTCATATGTCAAGGTCAATGTACTCACCATTGCTGAATGCTTAGTATGAAGTGCAGTCTGTAGGCTTTATATCCAGTGGCTCCCAGTTGCAGTCCAGCCTCCAGGCAGAGGGCAGTCACTGTCATTTGTTCCCTGTGTGCAAGATCGTGGGTAGAATACCTGTGAAAAGTTAAACTAATGCTTAGATTCTCTCTGTTCTATTTAGGATGGCTTGTCCTGCTAGTTAAAAGCTAAAGACTGGTTCAGAGGCAGCCCTGTTAGATTCAAAGTGACAGACAAAGCGATAGCTTAACTCCCATGGTATGCCACTAAATATAACAGAAAGGCATGTTCAGAGAGCATATAGAGGAATCCATGAAACATTGGGTGATACACTATTTATAACATCTCTGTAGCTCATTCTATTAAGCTCAGCTTGCATAATGAGCTTAGTTGAAATCAGCTTCAAATCAAGGCTTCAGCTGTTAATCTTAAGAGTTACTCAGTCCCTCCTATTGTATATTGTGTACTAATTGTATATTAAACTGCTTATGCATTCATTCAAATGAGCCAGTGCTAAAGCAGGAGCTAGTCACACTAGGGTTAGATGCTGTGAAAGACTTTTCTTTCACATGATGTAGCAAACTTTAACGAAGCAATAGAAGTGATGATGTGCATACACACACGTTATTACTTACCTTTTTGATTGGAAATGTGAGAACTGTACAGTCCTGCTTAATTTGACTAATTTATCAACTGTCAGCAGTCTAACTTAGTTAGCTTAGCTAGTCTTTTTTTTCTGTACATCACCACCTTTCAGACAATTAGCCTGCATCAGTCTTATTCCTGGTTTGTTGTGAAAAGTTTTGAGTTTTTACTCAAAGTAGTAACAATTAAAAAACGGGTATCCTTGGGCAAAAATGGTGTCAATCATTATTTTGGTCAATTGTGTACCAATTATAGGCCAACACTAGATATTAATACTATAAAATATAGAAGTATATGTTCAAAAATTGCAAGATTTTGACATTAGTACATATAAGTAAACTACATTGTAGTGATGTTGCTCTGCAAACTTGTCATATTTAAGCAAATATAAAGAAAATGAGTTTTGTTGTAGACTTTGCAGATTGTTTTTCACATTATTCAAATGTGTCAGTTGGTTACACATAAATAAACTATGTTTTTCAGTTTGCATGTTGGAAAGAATGGTGTTATTTATTTTCAAGTGCAACTGCATTTGAACCATGTAAATAAATTCAAAGCACCGTTTTCTTTTCAGTGACCTATACACAATGTTCCTAAAAAGTTTGAATTAGCATTTAGTTTATTGCTGGTGCACAGCCTATGAAACTAATATGCAAGATATGTAGCTATGAGAGCGAGGAAGGGAAGTATAGACGATGCCATGCCAATTTTAAGGGGTTAAAATTTCAAGGGGCTGAGCACTAGATGACCCTGCCTGTTACTGCATATCTGATACATCAGATAGTTGTATGCAAAAGACTGGATACCCCTGGTCAAATTACATTTTGTTGATTTTGATTAAAGTGAAAATGAGTTAACACATCTACAAAAGCTTTAAATATCGCATTTCCTGCTAATTTTAGAGTGCAATTGCTGTTTATTTGCTGAGTTGCTTTGCACATTCATTCCACATCTGCAAAATAAACAGTAATGGTGTATTAAAATGTGCAGATTTGTGTTCTCTATTGAGGATGTGTTCACTTATTTTCATATGCAAAACCATGTAATTTGCCTGGGTGTACCCAAACCTTTGCATGTGACTGTATATGAGTGTCTTTAGCTCAGCCTCACTCCAGCTTCCATTCACGAGTAAGTTTTCTCTGTCAGCTCAGAATGAGCAGACCTTCGAGGAAAATGTAGCACCTTTGTGAAGTTGAGTATGACACAAAGGGCCTGACGATCTGTCCGAGTTATGCAAGCAGCCATCTGACTGTAAACATCTCTAGCAGAGCTGGAAGGAAAGGACCTCCTCCTCACATTTTTAAAAATTATTATTATTTTTTTTAATCAGGACTGCTCTCAAGCACTTGGCTTCATGCATTTTCAGTGCACTCCTTTTTTTTCACTGTCGTTTATTTTTCTTTCTCTTTGCTCTCTCCTCTCCCTCCCTCCTCCGCCTGCTCTGTGACTCAGAGGCAGTTGGCAGCAACGAGAGTGAGTCTTTATCGCCATCCCATCAGCCTCTGCTACTTCAGGAGATTCTGGGCGCTTTGTTGGCGGCTGCCAAGCGTGCCGCATGTTTTTGTAGTGCTGATAGCCCAGTGGCAGCGCAAGCCTAATTTCGATGCCCCCTGGGGGCACACACAGACATTCACACGCACATGCACACAGAAGCTCTGAAGCACTGCTGAGGGTCTGCCTCCAAGTTAATGCCAGTCTGCTTGCACCGTTTGATCCCCTTAGCACAAGCAGCATGTACACATGCTGCATTTATTTCTTTCGTTTCTCCCTCCCCCCCACCCACCATCAGAACTTCCAGGCAGACTGAGCCTTGGGCCTAGCCTGCTCGTGCTCTATTGCTTCAGCACCAGAGCAGGATGAATGATTATTAATTGATGATGGATGGGTGAGTTAACCACTTACAGGGACCATATCACAGAAACATTTTTTTTTAATGAAAGTTTGATGTAGTGCATAAACACTGAAATTTCAAAACATATTATTAATTCCCCAGTGCATTCAGTTTGTGTACGGAAAACATCCCCCTTTAAATTTGATGTTACAAAAACCAATCTGCCTCATCAGCTTAAAGCAGTTTAGCCCTGTGTTTCATCCTAGACTTCTGTTTGAGTAAGGTACAATGCAGGACACCCAGTGAAAACGGGTCAGTTACCTAAATCAGTCTCAAAGGCAGTAATAAAAACAGCTTATTTAATTCTAAGTGATGAAGAGTGGTTGGATAATGGTGCAAAAATAAATTATGACTCATTATGACTTAGAACTCCACGCTAACATCATGAGTAAATTTGGGGGGAGCAAAGAAAACTGTACTGCATGGGTTCTTCAATCCATTCTTCACTCTTTATGATGGCAGGTTTTTCACAATACCACGATGCTTGATACCATACATTTGTCATCAAAAATGGAAAGCATAATGTTTATTGGTTTAAACAAACAAAAAATAAATCATAAGAAACCATATAGAAACAGAACCCAGAAATACTGCTACCTTCTCTGGATCTTAGCTCATTTAAAATTCAACCGCTTAAAATACCACCACTGGGCCCAAGGTTTTATTACACACTTCTATAACCTAAGAATACCTCAGCCAGTTGGTATATAAGCCTGAGATTTTAAGGGGTTAAACATGGTCTCATTCAACATGTTCTGAGACAAAATCTTATGATGTAGCTTAACATTCATTCATATTCAAAACAAATGGACATGGGTCATACTTTGCGTTAATTGTTTCCAGATGCATAAGGTCACAGTACTTGACTAAAATTTTTCAGCTGTACATTTTAGAAATGCTAACAGATGCATGGCCAGTTTGATTTGCTTACAGGCAGAATACAGTGTCAACTTAATGTTAGTCTAATTAAATAAACAATGGAAAGTATCAAACGTTTGTTGATCTTCTGAGAGTATTAAAAAAGCATTCACCTCAAAACATTATACTACTCCACTCATCACTGTATAATAATTTCTTAATTAACACAGACAATAGTTAATAAATAATAAGTGTTAAGAATAATTAATAAACGATAAGCCTAGTGTTTAAGGAGCCAAAACATGAGTGGTCCCAAACTAGCATTCACCAGCTTTCATCTGCAGATTCTGGCAAGGCAGCTGTAACAGCAAGAGAAAACAGAGGAGCCAGAAAGGGCACGCAGAGAGAGACTGACTAAATGATGAAGGACGGCACTGGCCAGCCCTCAGTCCCCCACCCTGGCCAGCTCTCCACTCCAGTAACGCCCACCGGCATGTTCCCCTACCTCCTGCTAAGCTCCATGCCTAATCGAGCCGCATGGGACCCTTCTCTCCCACCCTGGAATGAATCAGTTTGTTTGTCCTTGTTTTTGTTCACTGATCGTGTATTTGTTTATTCATTTAACCATTATCATGTGTAAGCTCCTAAGCCCAGGGCCTCGTTATTGTCATTCTGCCGAAGACGGAGCACTCGCACTTATCAAGCAAAAAAGCTCGTTAGATTAATTTGGCCTCTTTCACGGATTCTGCTCTCCCTGTCCAATTGTGAGAGATAAACACTAAATGACACTGGGCTGCACCAGATCACAGCAGGCATTGTTATTTAGAACAAAGGCCACGCAGTTCAGCACAAAATGCCACCACGAAGCTTCTCGTATTAACCTTCTAATGTCAAAGGTTGCTGGTACAACAAGTTTAACAATATCCAAATAACATCTATTTTAACCTTTGCTGCATTATTTCCCCAATACTTTTACTTTCCCAAGAATCCCATGCTCTATTTGTTCATTAACAGCCTGAAAAATGTCACTAAAATGACATAATACATGGAAGCAGTGCAAAAATGACAAAGCAACTGTCAGCAATCAATATTAATTATAGGTTAGTAAGGCATTTAATGTTCTCATCAGTCGTTTTGTTCATCAGCTGACGTTAAATACTTGAAAATCTTTTTACAGTCAGGAATTCAAGGAATATGATACAGTAAAAAAATACAGCATGTACTATTACAGCCCAAGGACAGTGTACTTTTCAAGGTCAGTGACCGTGGAAAGCGGTTTTGCGCTGTCTTTTGGTTCTTGAAGTGATCACTTTGGATATGAGAGCAAGTCACTTCCTGAAAGAATAATTGATGCTCATGATGCTTTTGCTCCTGTAATCTGGAAGACCTTATGGCAAATCCATGAGCAGGGTCAAAATGGTCCAGGGTCAGAGAGCCAACACGGAGAACAGGAGGGACAGGCATAACGAAAGGAACACAGTTAAACCACAACAGGGGCTGGAATAAACAAACAGCACAAGAATACAACACACTTCAAACAGTACATCCAACAAAGACCAGCACTAGACTAAGGAAAACACAGGGCTTAAAGACAACAGGGATAACGAGGGTTCACAAGACACGGGTGGAAAACAGGTGGGAATAATCAAGGGCGGAGTCAAGAAACAATGGGGCAGAACTGGGAGGAAACCAAACAAAGAAGCACATGGACATGTAAACAGATGCACATGGAAGACTGAAACACAAGCACATGGAGGAGTGGGAGGGGCCAATCGTGACAATGAGTAACACTCATACTTTTGAAGTCCTCTAGATATTAACCAGGTCAGTGTGAGGTACAAACTCCAAAGTAATAGATAATTATTTTGGGTAACATGCTAAGTACTAAGATAGTTTTCTGAAGTGAATAATAAGGACCCAGTGAAACCACAGTAAGAAGCATTGCCCAGACTTTTTTTCTTTATAAGTAATATGTACACACTTTTTATGTCAAATAATTACACTGTGAGAAATGAAAGTTCTGTGTACATTTTTTGTTCTTCAAGGTATAAGCAATGTAAATGTAGCACAGTAGCTTTAAGGCCCAAGTGTGTATCTTAAATATTTTTTTTCCAGTTAAGAGTACGTACCATTCCCTAACCTAATGTTTTAAAATGGAACAATAAAATAAAAAGCCTGGAGAAGAGACGAGGTATACGGAGACACAACTTATAATTTCAATGGATTATGGCACTACTATATGTTCCCTATTTACTTTAAACTACAAGAAAAAGACGGTGCAGTACTGTGGAGTTTGTAGCTGTTTCATTTCAGTGTAATTTAGACTATCTCGGAACTAGTCATGTTGTCCAAATTAATTACCTAGAACCTTGTAGTTTGTACCTCACACATACCTGATTAAGACTAAGAAACTAAGCAACTGTATGAGAAAGTGTTACTACATGATCTGTATATTCACTGATAAATACTTGTTGCAACTGTCTTCTGAAAAACAAATGTTAAAGAATTTTTATAGAAGAACCAGTTTTGGCTCCCTAACCTGTCAATAGTTGGCTGGAGAACCATTTTTGTAAACAAACCTCAAGTATTTGAGTTTCTTTTTGAGGAACCTTTCTTCCTAGAAAGGTTCTAGGAAGAACTTGCAAATTGATATATAGAACTTTTATATTATCTGAAGGTTCTTTGAATCTTAAAAAGCTTCTGCTCACTCAATCTTTAGGGCACCAAAAGTAGTTCTATGGCATTGCTCGAAGAACTTCTGTTAAAGAGTGTACATCCTTGATGGCTTCAGATAAGGGCGTGGATTGCCGCCCCAGGTCACCTGATCCATCCGGCTCGTCTGTGAGATCCGTGCAATAATGAGAATCAGATCCATGCTGTTAATGGATGAGGTCTATTATCAGGGTCGTGCCTCCCTGATCCCCAATCTCATCCAGCACTGAGCCTCACAGTAGTGGCAGTCAATCGCCAGGAAATGCAATCAAGGCTGTGATAGACCTGCAGCCAGATGAATTGTCTGCTACGCTAGCAACAGCGTTATGCCATTATCAAGGAGTTTCCAAGAGGCCTTAGGAGAGGCAGGGGGCCATCCTTAGTATTTTAAGCATAAAGTAATTACGGATCGCAGAATGCAGCGATGCAAGTGGCTCCGCAGGACGCAGATGAAGACCATAATCTGAAGAATATTTCATAATGCTAATGAAGGTAGAGAAACAAGAGGTTATTATAATGGGCAATAGCAAAGCATTTCTGCTGAACACAGACTCAGAAGGCAGTTAAATGTCCCCCCATTGAACTGTCCAGTGTGAGAGATTCCTCTGCCTGCTCTGCACACTTCATAAACTTTAATAGGAAGCCCAAGGTAAACTGGCTATCGCTAGCACTAGCAGCAGGCTATTCTCAGAATGAACACAGAACCAATTAATCTCCATTACAGCCCAGAACATAAAATAAAGCAGTGGAAATATTCTAAAACGGAAAGAGAGAAACTATTGGTTATGCTTTCCCATGAAAGATCTTTTGCTAGGCTTCTGGGAGTACCCAGCTCAGCCGTTAGAGTATGGACAAATAGAATTTCTGATAAAAGCTGCTTTCGCAGTCTGACTTGCTTTTTCAATATGAATCTCTTTTGTGTGGTTAGATCTCTCTGTGCATTACCTTGGAGACTCCAAAGGCAACACAATAAGGGCAATTTAAAGAGTACATAATGATGATGTTTTATAATATAGATTATATTCACAGTCTAAATAATGCATGTGTGTAAATTCTGTATTAAAAACATGTTCACACTGTAAGTTTAATGACTAGAATAAGAATCAGAGGTTTACAATTGTACGTTTACTTACAGTCTTTTATAACTTTCTTGGAACCCTGCTGTGTTGTCCTGGTTCTCCAGGTGAAAAAAACATTCATTGTGTTTGATTTCTGTATGAGCCGAGGCAGTTCTGTTTGATTGCCAAGCGTTTGGACCATGTAAATCTGTTCTAGAGCTCGGAATTGTAAACAATATGTAATTTTCTGCGCATATGCTGCAAGTGTTACAGCATTACCGAAAGAAAATATGCACATAAATATATTTTTTTCCTCAAACCGGCTTTGCAGCGTCCCGAGTGAGGCAATAAAACAAAGCACTGAAGCTGGCCAAGCAGGGTTGGGGTTGCGGTCCTACAGTGTACCAGATAAGGAAGGACTTGGAGCTCGAGCCAAATCCTCAATCCTGTGGCAGGTCGAGCCCAAAGGTGCAGAACATCACCACAGGCAAGCCTGACGGGCCCCTGCAGCAGAGATCAGTGCTCTTTTCACAGCAGAGAATAAAAAGCCTTCTCTTTGTAAAACCGTTGTAATTATGACTCATTATGCTTGATTCTTTTAGCCTCTTTTTTTGGCCTTTCTTTTCCGACAGTGCTAAATAATTGATCAGTGTTCTCACTGAAGCTGTGCCATTAGACAGGTACACAGGTGTCATAAGAAAATGGGTCACTGCTGCATTCAAAGGCAGCGTGATGTAAACTCAGCCTCTGTCTTTCATGTGAAGGCTACTGTTCATCTACAGAGACGCAGCCCCTGCCGCTCACCTTAATTCTCTTTTCCTCTGCGACTTTGCTAAATGATGAAATGCTTTGCGAGATTTCTAGTTAAGATTTTTTTTAGCATGTCTGCTGGCTGCAAGCTTCAGTCTGACATAACTTTAATCTTTGCTAACAAAAGGAAGAAGGATATTGTTTTTTTCCAAGATGGTTGGATTTACAGCTGCAAGCCTATTTATAGCAGCATTGCAAGAGATGCATTGCTTTTGGTTTTTTATTGCTGTTCAACGCTACTACACTAGTGAGAGTCGTTCTACCTGTTGTTTAATTGCGAAGGTGAACTGTGACTGAGGAAATTCTTGTTGACAAGCTAAACAAGACATAATAAAGAGCTTGCATGTTCCGTTGTTTCTGAAATCGATGAGGAAAGGCGAGGATTTGTTCTGAAACATTGATACATTTCAGCTGCTATTTTCTGAATTCTTCTTCTTCTTCTTCTTCTTTTGGCTGCTCCCTTTAGGGGTCGCCACAGCAGATCATCTGCCTCCATCTTGCCCTATCCACTGCCTCCTCTACTTTTACACCAACCATCTCCATGTCCACCTTCACTACATCCATAAACCTTCTCTGAGATCTACCTCTTCTCCTTCTACCTGGCAGCTCCATCTCCAACATTCTTTGACCAATATATCCACTATTCCTCTTCAACACATATCCAAACCATCTCAACCTGGCCTCTCTGGCTTTATCTCCAAACTGCTCCACCTTCACTGTCCCTCTGATCTGCTCATTTCTAATCTTATCCAGCCTTGTCACTCCCAACGAAAATCTCAGCATCTTCATCTCCGCCACCTCCAGCTCAGCCTCCTGTCTTTTAGACAGAGCCACAGTCTCCAAACCATACATCATAGCAGGACGCACTACTGTCTTGTAAACCTTCCCTCCTGCTATTTTCTGAATTAAAAAGGACAAAACATTCAAAATGAAAAGCTTGGCCTTGTGTCATAGTAATACATCAAGGGCCTGTCACTGGCTACTGCTCTGGATTTCTATGTTACAGCCAAAACCTCTGTGTACAGCATTATGTGTGTAAATAAGGGGCCATTAGTACAATATTTGTGCATTCCATTTGGATGTGTCTGGATCTGCTGGGTAATGTTGACATTATTGTTTGCGTCATGGTGAATGCCTCTTTGTGTTGGCAGGCCTAGGCCTACGTTTGTTTCCACAGTAAGAACGAATGAGCCTCTGCCAATGCTGCACAGGCTGGGCGAGCCGCACTTACTTAGCCTTGTATATCCTTCAAGCCTGTCCTCACACAACAAGGACTTAGTTTGGAACATTTTATCAACAGCTCAGCAGGATTTGGTCAAACACATCCCTCTTCTCTCTTTGTCCTAAATCCCCCCTCCTCACTCTCTTGTTTTTGGAGTGGTTTAGTTATGGCTGTCTCTCTCTGTCTGACTCTCTCTGTCTGTCTCTCTCTGTCTGTCTGTCTGTCTGTCTGTGTCTCTTTCTCTCTCTCTCTCTTTCTTTCTCTCTCTCTCTCTCTCTTTCTTTCTCTCTCTCTCTCTCTCTTTCTGTCTCTCTGGACCCTTCAGCCCATCTCCAGATTGCTGGACAGGACTGTTCCAAGTTTTCATTTATTCTCTCTCCCTCTCTCACTCTCTCTGCCCATTTTCAATTATTTTCTCTCTTTTTGTCATCTGCCTTTCTCTCTGCTTTTTCCTTTCCTTTCTCTGTTTCTCCTTCTCTCTTTCTGTTCCTTTCATTTTCTCTATCTCTCTGACCCTCTCTTTCTCCATTCCTCTCACTTTCATTCTTTCTACACTATATTGTCAAAATTGTTTGCTCATCAGCCTTCACACGCATATGAAATTGAGTGAAATCCCATTCTTAATCAATAGGGTTTAATATGATGTCAGCTTCAACTCTTCTGGGAAGGGTTTCCACAAGGGTTAGAAGTGTGTTTATGGGAATTTTTGACCATTCTTCCAGAAGCGCATTTGTGAGTCAGACAATGATGTTGGACGAGAAGGCCTGGCTCGCAGTCTCCACTCTAATTCATCCCAAAGATGATCTATTGGGTTGAGGCCAGGACTCTGTGCAGGCCAGTCAAGTTCTTCCACACCAAACTCATTCTTGTGTTTATAGACCTTGCTTTGTGCCGGGGCCGTCCCCAAACTGTCCTCACAAAGTTGGGAGAATGAAATTGTCCAAAATCTCTTGGTCTGCAGAAGCATTAAGAGTTTCCCCCAAACAAACTTTACACTTGGCTCAATGCAGTCAGACAATTATCTTTCTCCTGGCAACCGCCAAACCCAGACTCGTCCATCAGATTTCCAGGAGGAGAAACATTATTGACTCTGCAGAAAGTTATTGACCTCTGCGCACTATGCACCACAGCATCCACTTACCCCGCTCTGTCATTGTACGTGGCCGACCACTTTGTGGCTGAATTGCTGTCGTTCCCAATCGCTTCCACTTTGTTATAATACCACTGACAGTTGACTGTGGAATATTTAGTAGCAAGGAAATTTCACAACTGGACTTGTGCACAGCTGGCATCATATCATGGTATGACGCTGAAATTCACTGAGCTCCTGAGAGTGACCCATTCTTTCAAAAATGGAATAGAAGCAGTCTGCATGCCTAGGTGCTTGGTTTAATACACATGGTATTAAACACATGGTAATACACAATGGCCATGGAAGTGATTGGAACACCTGAATTCAATGATTTGGATGGGTGACTGAATACTTTTGGAAATATATACTATATCTGTTCTCTCTATCCCTCTTTTTTATCCCTCCTCTTCTTTCAATATCTCTATCTCTGCCTTTCTCTTTCCTCTGTTCTGTCTTTCTCCATTTCTGTTTGTCTCACTCTCTATCTGTTTCTTTCTGTCTGTATCACTGTTTCTCATTTCTCTCTCTCTCTCTCTCTCTCTCTGTCTCTCTCTCTCTCTCTCTCTCTCATTGTGCTAACAGATATCCTTTTTCACCCTCTCTTCTACTCTTGTTGCCCACTACTATAACAGACACACAGCCACATACACTATCTGTGTCTCCTTGTGTCCGATTGGGATTCCACTCACACTCGTCTGTCTAATTAGAGTGAGACGAGGCAAAAGAAACAGAATGGGCTCTCTTTCTCCCTTATCAGTATCCCCTCGCCCTGTCCTCTCCTCCTTTTCACTCTTCTTCTCCCTCCTTTCCATCAAAGGTATCACAAACAGACACAGTTAATTGATTTGTTAAAAGGTCTTTAACTCCATGTGGCATCTAGAGTGTGCCTGTTGTTTTGGGAATATGTATAGCGAAGCAGACACATTCTCACCTGCACAAAGACAAGGATTCAGATTCACACAGTGCATTTCAATAGCGCTGAGAATGTATAGAGGGCTATTGTACATGTACATAGCGGAATGTATTGTAGAAGGTTGTATCAATTCATTCCAGTTGCTGTTCTAGTGCCTGATTTTAAGTGGCAGTGTGCGCTAGGTGCAAAACAGAAGTGAATCTAAATCTGGAGAATAGACGTCAAGTCTTGTTTATATATATATATATATATATATATATATATATATATATATATATATATATATATATATATATATATATATATATATATATATATATATATATATATATATATATATATAATGTGCCACGCAGCAAAATGAATCATGGAATATTCTGAAAATTATGAAAACTGTGAAATAAACTATGAAAACCAAAGAAAACAAAACTTAAAAATGGAAATACTACAATTCATGATCTCTGTTAAATGGAATACTAGCTTAGCATTTCATGCTACATACACATTTCCTGGTAGGTTGAAAACATACCACGCTTGAAACATTGCCCATTCATTCAAGTCAGAAAGCTGCAAATGTACTGTACAGGTAAAATGTATACATGTATTATGTTTTATTGAGCAAAGAAACTGGTCTGACCATTTATCCATTTGAAAACAGGATGTCCATAGAAATTGCTTGCTGGCCCACTCTGCAGCTCAAAGGCTTTGAATAGTCAGTGCATCAGTCAGCGGTATCTTCTGTGAAACTATATACTTACAACAGAATATTAAGTGGTAGTTCGATTTCATTTAGTCCTTTTCTCATTTGTATACTGTCATCTTTAGAGGTAAAGTCTCACTGTTTGAGCCTTTATGCCCTACAGTGGGCCTGCAGGCTTAATTTGATAGTTTAATCTGGCTCGATAGGTATTTATGATGAAAAGATTGTACTGATTTATTGAACTTGCAGTTCTTGTACACTGTTTAAATGCTACTAGAATGCTAATATTAGAGCTTATAAACCTTACAGTGGGCATGCTGGCTTCATTTGATAGCTGAAACTGACATTAAGACCTGGTTGTGTTGAGGTAGCATGGAAAGCCAGTGTGAAATTGAAAATTAAAATTCATTCAGGTTGCTGTTCTAGTATCCTTTTAGTGGTAGAGTGCCACTGCTTGAGCTTTTGAGCCTTACAGTGGAGCTTAAGTTGGTACCTCATTCTGCCTCAGTAGTGATTTGTGATGAAAAGATTGTACAGATTAAGTGAATGTGCTGTTCTAGTACACTAACCCTTTTCACAGCAGCCATAAAATGCAGATGGCTGTTTAGTAGGTCCTTCAGTTGAACTATGAGTGTTTTTTCTTCTGATGATAAACAAAACCAAAAGAGAACTGTCTTTTCATCTTCATACGTGAGCAAGCAAGTGTTCTTTGTTTGCTATTTATTTGTTGGGTATGTTTAATATGTCGAAAGCTGTAGTCGTGCTGCTCGTTTTATTTCAGTACAGCTGTGTTTGTGGAGAGGTGAGAATTGTTTTAAGAGCAGGGAATTTTCACGGCTCCCTTTTCACAAGCATTGCTCTCTAGCAGCTCAATATAGAGTCACAGCATTTTACATACAGGGAGCCAACAGTGTTCTAATTAATCTGAGTCACAAGAGAAAATAGTTTATTTAATTGCAATAATTAAAAATGTCCAAGTCAATTTTGGGGGCCTGCACAAAAAGATAAAAATGGAATGTTGTTCCAGAATGCAGTCAAAGTGTGACTTCATTTGATAGCTGATAGAGGGCCAGTAGGTGTTTCTGGTGTTAAAGATTCCATTTTCTGCTCTAGCACTGTTTTTAAAAGGCAGAATGCTACTGTTAGGACAGACAGTGCTGAGGTTACATATAAAGGTTGTATATAAATGCTGTACTGCTTTCTTTTCGTGGCTGTTCTAGTACCCTGTTCTAGTAGAAGACCACTATGCTTTTGAACATTTGAACTTTATAATGGACATAAGACTTTAATAGGTGGTACTGGTCCCAGTAGGTATGTATGATGTTAAAGCTTTGCTGATTCGTTCAAGCTTTTGTCTCAGTATCTTACTGAATGGGCAGAATACTGCTGTTAGAGGTTCTGGCCTTTTCAGCTTTATTTGACAGCTGATACTGACCTGGTAGGTATTCATGATGTAAAGACAGTACGGATTCATTCAAATTCCTGTTCTGGTACCCAGTTTCAGTGGTAAAATGCCACTATTTGAGCCTTTTAGTGAGCAACTGGCTTCATTTTATAGCTGATACATGTTCAATGGGTATTTATGATGTTAGAGCTGTGCTGATTCATTCATGCACCCTATTGAAAAGCCACTGCTACTGTAACAGCTTTTGTACTTTATTTGACAGCTGATAGTGGCCTGGTAGGTTTTTATGATGTAAATCCCTAGAAAGTAAGGACAGGCTGTGCTGGAGCTCCATCGATCACTGCTTACCTTCCACATAGAACAACACTGATTGTGACAGCACATCCTACTGGCTACAATGAAAAGGAGGAGACCTTGGTGAACGTTAGGAACAACAGCACTCTCTCTCTCTACTTTCTATTTTATTACCCATCCATCCATCCACTCTCTCCGCTTCTGCCTCTCCCTAGTGCAGAGGCTGATCAATAATTGAGTAAAGTTTCATCAAATCCAGGTCTGTTTTTCATAGGCTTGTCTGTTTGAGTACCCACAGAGAGGCATTGAGAGGAGAGCGTGGACCAAGGCTCACGGAAGCCTCTTTGATCCACCACACACTTTTACAGGGGCATTCACATGTAGGGCCATGCACACAAGGACAACAGGGTTATGCACACAGAGACACATGCCTACATGTGCAGCATTAGATATCCCTAGATAGCTCGATACTCACACTGCTTAATAGACTTATATGATAGCACATTACATACCACAAGTGAACCTATCTCATTACATACTTAGAGGCACCCAGCCTTCTATGTAATGAGATATTGTAACAATCCTTTTTGCATTCGCTACATAGCATTTGATTTTCCATTTTTAAATGAATTTGGCACTTATGCTAATGCTCAATACTGAATATATTCTTATAATGTGATCTTTTACATGCATACAAAATAAATACAATTTCAATTAAATAAAATTCAAAATTGAGGTATTTTTACACAAAACTTTATAAAAATGTTGAAATGATTTCCAACATACTGTCCAAATTAGCAGCTGTTTCTATGAAAGAAGGCATTTGAGGGCAGAACATACATAACTAGCTGTTTAGCAGAAAATGACTGTAAGGGGACCAGAAGTCTCTCTGATGTGCAGCCTAATAAGTTTCATAGCAAGGCTAAAAAGTAACTGTTTCTGCATTTTTACCCCACTCTTCTTCTTTAATATCTTTTTTTTAATACCACATACTGATACATTTTACTATGCCTGACATGACTGATTCATTTTATTGTCCAACAAATTCTGGGTATAGATCTTAATGAGCTGAATATGAAGGATAAAGCAAATGTGTCTGAAAGTGTCACTAACACATCAGTAAGGAAATGGCCAGGACAAAGTTCACAGCCAGGCCACAACGATCTGTGGCTGGGAGTCCAAAAGGCAACCTACTCAATGAATTGTTAGAAACAGAAAATTCTGGGGGCAGCTCTATTCTAGACGTCTCTACCCTACTATAAAGACTCAAGGTAAAACATATGCTAATACATCTTTCACAAGCTTCAAATAAACCATGCAATGTCATTTAGAAGCTTCAAACATCTGTGTTTTATACCAAACATGCAAATCCTGCAAATGCTGTCAGCTTAGAACTGATGTTAGCTGAAGGTAGCATTATCATAGAGGTGGATTTGTTTTTCCTTGTGTTTTGACCTTTATTGTCTGAATTGAAAGTCTAACTGTAATAATCACAGTTCACTGTTGACTACACTGATGTTGTTTGTCACTGGCCACTTCTTGCTGGATTTTAACCCAATTTTCTCTTCAGTAGGTCTCAAAGTGCTACAAAGCTGTGTAGGTGAAAACAAGCACATGCTTTCTCCAGCACATACACTTCCAAGCACATCTTACTGTTTTAAACTGCTGCTTAGCCAGCATCATTGGACAGTTAGACTAAATTTAAGCATACTTTTATTGAATAGAAATCAACTTAAAATTCTAGACTTTTTTTTTACTTCCCAAGAATCATTGGGCTTTCTCTGAAGACATAGGAGGCCCTGAGGTTTCCCTCTGAGTCATGTATGCAAAGATACCATTGCACATACACCAAGCTACACTCTTACACATACCCTCAGAAGCTGCTGTAGCTGCTTCTGTTCATTTATATGTAGGGTGTGTGTGACAAGTGCACAGTGGTCTGGAGAATTCCACCACGGTGAGTGTGTATGTGTGTGTCTTTGTGTGCATTGCAGCTAAGCTTTAAAAACTGAAGCCAGGACTCCCAGCTGGGCCAGCTTTCTCCTCCTTCTTTCTGCCTTCCTCTTTCTCTTCCTCCTCCTCTTCACACTGGCAAACAACAGATGTCACTCACTCTAGTTGATCAACCTTCATATGAAACATTCAGTCTACTCATAAGGCATGGCTCGGTACAGAGACATTCACACAAAATGCTTTTATATGATCACGCAGAACTACATATGTGTGTAGTTACAGATGGATATTCTGTACCATAAACCTAAATGTAATCTACCTCTAACAAACGGTGAAATTAGGTTGAATGGGATTTTTGGCATTGCTCGGTAAGCTTGTCCAACCGAGCAACAACTGCTATGAAAGAACATATTTGTGGGCTGAGCAAAGATAGGTCGAAAAGATAGCTAACATCACTGTTGTCCAGGGAATGATTGTAATAAGAGGATCTGAAGGCGGTGCTCTTTCAACCTCTTAATGCTAAGATTAACAAAGCAGCCGTTTCTGCCTTTTGATCTGCTCTGCTCCTTTAATTTTATGATTTCGCTATGCTGTTGTGGCAGTTATTTTTATATGCATGTGATTACAAAGCAGGTTTTTTCATATATTTACCAAATTCTTTGAAAAGTCTACTGAACTTTCAATAGATGTGACATCTATTGAAAGTTCTGTGTTGACACAGTAGGTGTTTTATTATGAATTGGATTTAATTAAAAGTTATAAATATAACATTTTTTAAAATGTGTTAGTCATTGACATCACAACAAACAAACAAACAAACAAAAGTGGTAGAAATGCAAACCTGAACCTATCAATACTGAATGTAAACTAAATGTAAATATAATAATAAACAGTCATTTAATTCTATATGTTTATGTACATATATATAAATCCAGGCTTCTAAGGGTTTATCTGAGCAGGAAAATAAATATACTACAACCCCAGTTCCAGTGAAGTTGGGACGTTGTGTAAAACATAAATAAAAACAGAATACGATGAATTGCAAATCCTTTTCAACCTGTATTCAATTGACAAAAAACTACAAAGACAATATATTTAATGTTCAAATGGATAAACAAATGGATAAACTAAACACCCATAAACGCCGCCGGCTTCTCTGGGCCCGAGCTCATCTGAGATGGACTGACGCAAAGTGGAAAAGTGTCCTGTGGTCTGACGAGTCCATATTTCACATTGTTTTTGGAAATCATGGATGTCATGTCCTCTGGGCCACAGAGGAAAAAGGACTGTCCAGATTGTTATCAGTGCAAAGTTCAAAAGCCAGTATCTCTGATGGTATGGGGGTGTGTTAGTACCCATGGCATGGGTAACGTGCACATCTGTGAAGGCACCATTAATGCTGAAAGGTACATACAGGTTTTGGAGCAACATATGCTGCCATCCAAGCAGCGTCTTTTTCAGGGACGTCCCTGCTTATTTCAGCAATACAATGCCAAGCCACATTCTGCACATGTTACAACACCATGGCTTTCCTAGTAAAAGAGTGCAGGTACTAGACTGGCCTGCCTGCAGTCCAGACCTGTCTCCCATTGAAAATGTGTGGCGCATTATGAAGCGCAAAATATGATGATGGAGACCCCGGACTGTTGAGCAACTGAAGTTGTACATCAAGCAAGAATGGGAAAGAATTCCACCTACAAAGCTTCAACAATTAGTGTCCTCAGTTCACAAATGCTTATTGAGTGTTGTTAAAAGGAAAGGTGATGTAACACAGTAGTAAACATGCACCTGTCCCAACTTCTTTGGAACGTGTTGCAGGCATCAAATTCAAAATGAGTGAATATTTGCAAAAAACAATAAAGTTTATCCTTTGAATATTAAATATCTTGTATTTGTAGTGTATTCAATTGAACATAGGTTGAAAAGGATTTGCAAATCATTGTATTATGTTTTTATTTATGTTTTACACAGTGTCGCAACTTGGAATTGGGGTTGTAGGTTCACATATTTTCATGGATCATGCAGGCAACTGCCATCTTACTGTCCATGTACAACAAAGAGCAATAAACCATGCATGCACATGTGCACACAGAGAGGAAAATATCCATAAAGCCATTATAGCTTTGGCCGGTGTGGCTACTGAAGCACACTTATACATTCCAACCTGCATACACACTTAACCAAAGGAAATGAACCTGCTCTTCTGTCGTAGCACGAGCAGGAGACTCAAACGATCCTGTTTCATTTTGCGGGTGGACTACGTAACTCAGCCTAATGTTGTGCATCATGTAATGTGGATAAATGATTCCACACAGAAGGCTGTTGCCATGTGAAATTGACCTCCTTAGGCAACCATTAGAGTGCAAACACTCAAGTTTATTTCACCAGTCGCTCCATCTTCAGAATCAGTGGAATCTACCCAACCCCCCTTCTCTGCTCTTTATCAGTCACTTTGTGTAGCTGTCGTTAGAAGATCTTGCATGCCAGAAACTGTAACTTTTCAGATGTCCTTAACTTAATGTAAGTTAATGGAACATGTATTTTTGAGCTAGTTTTTCAGTTACATTTGTAATGAAATTCTTATTATGCAAAATAAATAAATATCTAAAAATAAAAAATGGAGTTAACATTTTAACAGCAATGTTTTCCTTTCCTGTCCCCACCCTTCTCTTCCCACCCTGCAACCCCACACTCTACACCTATGCCCTCCTCCCTTTCTCATTAATTGATGTTGTCACACTTCATTAGAGTTATTTTGTGCTGGAAAAAAAATTCAGACTAATTTTCTCTGCATGTATCAGCAATGTTAATTTCCACATCCACTGCCACCCATAACAAACTCATTGCAATTCTAGCCCACAGCATGACCCCACCACCACCACTACAACCCCTTCAGAGTTTGAACTCGCAATCTAACCTTTCGCTTTGGCCGATAGCCGGGCTGAAACAGAGGTGCTATTAACACCACCTGTGCTTTGCCTGTTCACCCCGACCGCTAATGTAACCAGTAATTACACAGCTACTTCCGCTCCTAACTTTAATCTTAATTGCAGTTCTGCTTATGAGCCTTCAACCCTGACCGCAGTGGAAACTGTACACCTCTCATCACGTTGATGAGGTCTCATTCACAACAATTACCACTGCCTCTGACCTCAGTCCACCAGAAGTCATTTGGATGTTTTGCATTAGATTGATAATATCATATAGCATAAGTTTAAATGTATGTAAATTAAAATACGGAAATATTACTGATTGCTTTGCAGGGCATGGCTAACAGATTGTGTTTGGGGAGACTTTTGTGCCTAGAGGTAGAAAAGTTTAAATCATCTTTTATTATGATTCAAACTTAAAACCATCATTTGTTGACACATTAAAAGAACTGCAGACTTGTTTCTGTCAATACATAATGAAAATGTAAATGTAATTATATTATGAATTATGTAATTATGTTTAAATTGCATGGCAAAACAACAGTAGAAGCCCTCGTCCTCTAAGAGTTAAAGACTGGCAAGTTTATTTTGAGGAAAACAATATAAAAATATTTATTGCAAGAAATATATGATACAAAAACATATTCAGCATGCTTCCTTATTTAAAAAACACATCTCCAAAGTGAGATGTCCCCGAACCTTGGACGGGTAGTGTATGAAGTTGTATAGTATAGATCCTGTAAGCTCCAAATTGCTTCGCATTCCATAATTTCACTTGGGAATGCACATAACAAGCGTAATGGCCACATTTGAATTTCATGCAGTGTGTGTCAAAGGAATGTCCACATTGAGATGCTGGGGTAGTTCAGGGATAAATTGAGGAGCACTGACAGACTGCAAAGGAAATGGTTATTGATAAATAGATTTCAAACAGCAGATGGGTCTCAGGGATTGGACGGTCACCACAGGGAGGCTTGGATGAGTGCTATCTGCTCATAGTGTTGTATGAGAGCTTTGTGCTCAGAGCCTAACAGCACGCATATGTGGTAAATATTTTGAGACACTAAAATACTATTCAAGGTGCATTAGTTTTTATCAGAAGACATTATGTAGTGTAATTTGTAAGGAAGTGGTACAGGATAAAGTATGTAGTTTCCCTAAGCTACCACAGGTGAACATAACAGTTTTTTTTTTGCATTTTTTTACATTTATGGCATTTGGCTGACACTCTTATCCAGAGCAACTTACAATTTGATCATTTTACACATGCAGGCCAAGGTGGTGTTAGGAGTCTTGCCCAAGGATTCTTATTGGTATAGTGTAGGGTGTTTGCCCAGGTGGGGATTGAACCCCAGTCTACAGTGTAGAAGGCAGAGGTGTTAACCACTACACTACACCAACCACCACCATTTGTTTTTGAGCAATGCATCAGAACAGTTGACTCAACTTCAGACCTTGAATCCAGTTTCTGGTCCTATTTTGGAATTTTTTGACACTAGGTGGCCATTTAGTCTCATCAACAGATTAATTAACTAACAGCAGCTACCAGAAACTGGATTTAAGGTCTGGATCTCTGCAGTAGAACAGCTACTGTTGGTTCCCTAAAGAACCTCCACATACTAAGGTTCTGTACCAATGGAAGTTTTACTGGATCTGCACATTTAGGTTAGGAACCATTTAGGACCCATTTAAGAATGTGGTTTGGTTTGAAAAGTCCTGATGTTCACATCTGCATTGCAAGACAAGTGCCATACTCCATAACAATAACAAGAAGATAAACAGCCACATCTGTTAGTAGGTTTTGTTATTGCATTACCATAAAACTGATTTGACCAACTAAGGGTTACTGGATGCCCAGTAATCTGTGTGCATTCTAGTAACTATTTAAATAAAATCAATAAAATAAAAAAATCAAGGCAGTAGTAGATGTGGTTGGGATAGTGTAGTGCTTAACACCTCTGCCTTCTACACTGTAGACTGGGGTTCAATCCCCACCTGGGCAAACACCCTACACTATACCAATAAGAGTCCTTGGGCAAGACTCCTAACACCGCCTTGGCCTGCCTGTGTAAAATGATCTGGATAAGAGCGTCAGCCAAATGCCGTAAATGTAGATCCGCTAAGCTCCACACATGCTATTTTTAAGTTAAATATCAAATTATTTTTTACAGTATGGCACTTACTGTACAGTATATTTACACAGTATCCACAATCCAGTATTAAGTTGTCTATCATATTGTCTCTAGCATCTTTATTTTGAGTTTTTTTTTCCCACATCATTTGAGCACAACTGCTCAGCTGCTGCCCTTCACTTTGTATAAAATTGCGCAATGAATGGACCAAAATAAACGCTCCAAAATTGCTTGTACTAAAATCTCTTTACAGTAAAACTTACATTAAAGTAAGTAAAGTAAACAAAGTTTTTCCTATTTCAATACCACTTTGGAGATACTTGTTTCCCCTTGGATACCGACAATATTTAGGTAATGGTCAGTGTGGCTTTATCTGCGTACTCCTACTGTCTGTTCTGTTTCAGCACAGCAAAAAATGGATCTGAGACAGTTTTGTTCAGCTCTTAACAGTGAGGCCTTGCAGACGATGCTCCATAGAGAGAATGGACCTATTCTCGCTGCTTTTCTGGCTGCATATGAATAAAATTTGTGTCGTTCTGAAGCGATGCTTTCGAAGATTACAGCTGTTAAACTGTACATCCGCCTATGCCGTGTTCTTCACTACCTACATCTTTATCGTTTACATCTTAATGCATGCTGATGTATTTCACTCAGCTGCTTTTGACAGGGTTACACTAGAATGATGAAATACTCTGCTGTTTTCACACTTAATGTTTCTTTTGACTCATTTGTATTCATTTTCTTCCATTTGTTCTCAGTCTAGTCCTAGAGGTATGTGGTAATGAATTAAGTTTACCTCGTTACATGAACCTATGCAATATTTAGAAGAATTTTCCTCCTAGGGAGAGCAAGGCCAAATGCATCCTCAATTGATAGTGGTGTGTGCACGCGCACACACACACACACACACACACACACACACACACACACACACACACACACACACGCATGGATTTAAACCTGAAGCCCAGCAGCAGGGCTGTCTGTTGCACGTCTGTGGCACATCACTTAAAAGGAATTCCCTTTGAGTCACTGAAGTTTAAAATCAATTTATCATTAGTTTCACTCTCAAAGAGAATGGGTTTGCATCACAATAAGGGAGAAGCAGCTGTTTTATGTGATTTACTGTGCAAACCTCGCACAGTGTTCCAAGCACGTAGGAGGACCGGAGCTACTTTTGTCTGAAGAGTATTTAGCAAGAGGTTCTACTCAAGCTGATTAACGTCTCACCATGCTTTTTAAATAGCAAAGCCCATTTCCTAATCAAACGTTTTAGAGCCCTCACAAACAAATGCAAAATGATTTAATAAAGGAACATAGTCAAGTACTTCCAACAGATAATAATTATTGGATTAGGACCTGAATCCTGTGAGCCCTCTGAAGCAGTCACAAGAAAAGGTTAATTGAAGATGTGCTGTAAAAAGTGAATGCTTAATGCAATTTCAGCTGTGAACACTAATTATGTGGGGATAAAGATGTGAAAAACTGAGGTAGAGCCGTTAAACTGTTTTTATTTTTTGATCAAGGACATGATCACATGACAATGCATGTTTTATTATAGAGGAAGATAAGAGGAATGACTATATTAACCCAATATAAAGTACAAAGATTGAACAAATTAGCTTTCTTTCTTTTACATCCTAGAGCTGACATAATGTGCATGCTGTCATTTTTAAACAGTCCCACATGACGTGATGGCCGTAGCAGTAAACATTAAGTTTTCATCTGCTAGAAAATCCTTGCACCCTATGTACTATTTGATTTTTATGTTTATTCCTACACTCTCAGACATAAAGCTATGAAACTTTCACTGGGGCAGCACCCCTCTTGTCACCGTGGTGGTACCCTCAAGCGTACATCTCAGTATCTTTAGTCAGGGAACATAATTGTACCATAATCCAGTGAAATGATGTTTTTTAAGTTGCACTGACTCCACACACCCTGTCTTGTCTCTAGGCTTTTTATTGTACTGTTCTGTTGGAAAACTTTACAATAGGAAAATGCATAAATATGTACTTTTTGCCTGGAAAAACTCAGTTAAGATAAACAATTGACACATTGTGCAGAGACAAGCAAGATTTATTATGGGCAAATCCAAAATCAGGGTCAAGACAGTCCAGGTTCAAGTGACCAATATGTAGAGCAGGAGGGACAGACAAAATGTAAATAAACAGGTACACAAACAACAGGGCCGGAAGAAAAACGGCATACATCAAACCTCAAACAACAAACATCAACCATCAAACAACATCCCAAACAATTAACAACAAAGACCAGCAAAGACAAGGGGCAAACACGGCTTAAATACAACAGGAATGATGAGGGACAGGTGGAAACAATCTGGGGCGGAGTCATGAAAAAAAGGGCCGGACTAGATGGAAAAACAAATGCAGGTGGACTAGACCAAAACACAACATGAACACATGGACAGGACTGGGAGGGGCCAATCGTGACAGCTTAAAATTATTTTAATGGTTATTCATTAGGCCATAAACATCTTCAACGAAAATCATTAATGTGCAGTTAAAAGTAGGAGTAGATAATAAGATAAAGTAGACAAGTAGATAAAAAAAAATATTTGACAAGACTTCAAACAATTTTTAGTATACAGACATTTGATAAGTTGGAATGGACAAAAAAAGAACCAGTGGTGCCACATTCAACAATACTGTCAAAAACTATACAATGATGTTCAATAAATGTCCCACAATAGTGTGCAGCAGGTTAGCAGGTCTAATTATGATTCTGTAATGAAACATGCAGTTTATTATTTTCAAGCACTGTTGATATCCACAATATTACTGCTGTCGGAACAAAACCTCATATCTCCAGTTTTCAGTTTTTGACACAATTTCAAAATACCTGTGGTGCTATATATTGTGCGTAAATTTCATGATGAAAGGACCAACAGAAATTACCCAAATTTGCTTGGAAAAAAGTCTGGTTCCATAGACCTACATTAAAAGTAGCGTATGTTTTTTCCTTCTCCTGTAAAGTTATCCTTTTGGAGATACAAGGTTTTGATCCGACAGCAGCGATATGCTAAGAAAAGCTTATTCTGACAGTATTGTCACACAATTTATAGCAATAACTATAAATATCGTCATATTGCCCAGCTGTAGTTATAACACATAAAAAATAACATTGACCTGTTATATTTGATGAATATGAATGTCTGATGAAGTTGACAGGATTAATGCTGACTGATGGAGACATAACTAAGATGAGTAACCGGCAACATACAAGGTTTAACACTAAAGATGAATGTGGACTCACTACTTAGCATGCAACATGTCGCCCTTTTTTTAGGTGTTATAACTGTTTATTAATGGTTTTAGGGTGTGACCTAATGAATAACCATTAATAAGCTCATTTTAAACCATTTACTTTACAGTGTTGATGTTGTAAAGTGGTATCCTCTTAAGGTTACTAACTGAATAATAACCCTACTGCTTAACACTGCTGAAAGAGGTTATTTGAAGTAATGCCATACAAAAGCTACTTTCAGTTCCCTAAATAACCTGGTTTTGCTGGTTCCACCATAGTTTTTCAAGTGATCAACCACTGAAAGGCATAGAGAACCAAGTGGCATCTATCCAGTGAACCCTTTTTGGTACGTTTTTGTAAAGAATGTAGTTGGTTCAAGGATGCTGTAAATTCAAATAACACATAATATTTTTAGTTAAAATGTTCCATGACCACTGTTTAGCACTGAACTCCTGAACCAGTAAGAACTTTGCCCCATTCGTCACATGGCTATGGAGCCCCACTGATGACATCCTGTATAAATAAAAAATATAATATTATTATTATTATTAACATGCGGGAACGAGATCCTAATGCGTGGCCACGACTTAGTAAGGTGTGGGAATGAGATCAGGGCTTACTAATTTGTGGCCACGCATTATTTTTATTTATACACGATGTGACCAGCACTGCTTCGTACAACCCCAATTCCAGTGAAGTTGGGTATTTGTGTAAAACATAAATAAAAACAAAATATGATGATTTGCAAATCTTTTTCAATCTATTTCAATTAAATATCTTGTCTTTGTCGTGGATTCAATGTTCAAATGGATAAACATTATTGTTTTTTGCAAATATTCACTCATTTTGAATTTGATGCCTGCAACACAATCCAAAGAAGTTGGGACAGGTGCAACAGAGGACTGGGAAAGTTGAGGAATGTTAAAAAAGCACCTGTTTGGAACATTCCATGGGCTGGATGTTAGGGAACCAGCCTTGTGACCGGAAGGTCACCGGTTCAATTCCCAGAGCCAACAGCACATGACTGAGGTATCCTTGAGCAAGACACCTATCCCCCAACTGCTCCCCGGGTGCTGTGGATTGGGCTGCCCACCGCTCCGGGCAAGTGTGCTCACTGCCCCCTAGTGTGTGTGTGTTCACTAGAGTGTATGTGGTGTTTCACTTCACGGATGGGTTAAAGCGGAGGTGAAATTTCCCCGCTGTGGGACTAATAAGAGTCACTTAATCTTAATCTTAATTCCACAGGTGAACAGGTGAGTGTCATGATTGGGTATAAAGGGAGCATCCCTGAAAGGCTCAGTCGTTCATAAGCAAGGATGGGGTGAGGTTCATCACTTTGTGAACAACTGCATGAGCAAATAGTCCAACAGTTTAAGAACGTTTCTCAACGTGCAATTGCAAGGAATTTAGGGATTTCATCATCTACAGTCCATAATATCATCAAAAGATTCAGAGAATCTGGAGAAATCTCTGCAAGTAAGCGGCAAGGCAGAAAACCATCATTGAATGCCTGTGACCTTCGATCCCTCAGGCGGCACTGCATTAAAAACCAACATCATTCTGTAACGGATATTCCCACATGGGCTCAGGAACACTTCCGAAAACCATTGTCAGTGAACACAGTTCGTCGCTCCATCTATAATTGCAAGTTAAAACTCTGCCATGCAAAGCGAAAGCCACATATCAACACCACCCAGAAATGCCGCCAGCTTCTCTGGGCCCGAGCTCATCTGAGATGGACTGACGCAAAGTGGAAAGTGTCCTGTGGTCTGACGAGTCCAAATTTCACATTGTTTTTGGAAATCATGGACGTCGTGTCCTCTGGGCCAAAGAGGAAAAAAACTGCCCTGATTGTTATCAGCGCAAAGTTCAAAAGCCAGCATCTCTAATGGTATGGGGGTGTGTTAGTGCCCATGGCATGGGTAACTTGCACATCTGTGAAGGCACCATTAATGCTGAAAGGTACATACAGGTTTTGGAGCAACATATGCTGCCATCCAAGCAACGTCTTTTCAGGGACGTCCCTGCTTGTTTCAGCAACACAGTGCCAAGCCACATTCTGCACGTGTTACAACAGCATGGCTTTGTGGTAGAAGAGTGCAGGTACTAGACTGGCCTGCCTGCAGTCCAGATCTGTCTCCCATTGAAAATGTGTGGCGCATTATGAAGCGCGAAATGTGACAACGGAGACCCCGGACTTCTTTGGAACGTGTTGCAGGTATCAAAATGAGTGAATATTTGCAAAAAACAATAAAGTTTATCCGTTTGAACATTAAATATCCTGTTTTTATAGTGTATTCAATTGAATATAGGTTGAAAAGTATCTGCAAATCATCGTATTCTGTTTTTATTTATTTTTGCACAACATCCCAACTTCAATGGAATTGGGGTTGTACATGGCCTCATTTATTACAGCTCACCCAAAGTTAGATTTCCTCCAAAACATCTCAGAGACAAGTTGATATGTCTGTGCAGAGTTTGTGTGGTCAGCAATAGCCAAACCCCTGAAATTTTGGTGCTGGAGGAGTATAGATTGCATTGAATTTGGGGAAGGGAATAAGCGACAAACATCTGTCTGCTTTCTACCTGCAGAACAACATGTCTCTCAGCCTGGTGGTAATCTTTCTTGATGCCATGCTCTGTATTTGCCTTCATGGTCTAAGCACCTGCCCCAATTCTGATCGATTTGTGGCCGTTATGAGACAAAAGTCACGCCAGGCGAGGTTTCTGGGGGAGTCTGGGGTGGTGCTTTACTGACAGGCAGCCGCTGCAGCTGCGTAAGTGATAAAATGCTGGACTGCAAGGCAGGATCAAAGCAGTGAGAGCTTTCATTGGCAGGGTGAGGCAGCCCTACCCAGCATGCGCCATGTGTTCAGAGAGGGAGCTGGGCTCACTGATGTTGTTGCTGCCATTGTGAAGGGATCCCACACATGCTGCCGCTCCAGTCTGGACACACAGGCTGGATGAGGCCTGAAAAACGCAGCAGATGGATGGTGGAAGCTGCTGCAGTGGCCCTGAGTCCGGCCTTATTTGCAGCCTCCCTCAGAGACAGCCAGATGAAATATTCATACCGGGGTATGCAGAGCTGGGGCAAAGAATCACTAATGCAGCTTTTAATGGCACATGCTCTGACTGAGCCAGGCTGAGTCTTACTGAATCACTTATTCCCACTCTACCCTCTACTGACTGGAATAATCATGTATCAAGGAAGGAACCTCGACTGGCAAGCTCAAGCGCTCCCTCTGGGTATAAGTTTTTCGGATACATGCAAAATAGACATCAGCAGAACAATTTTAAAGCAACACCTTTTAAAAAAATGAAAGAAACACCTTAAATTTAGCTTCTTTCTAAGTTTCTTTCTTCCCTAGTGGGCACATTTTAGATGAATAGAGCAAATATTTTTTAACTGTATTCACAGACACTGTTGGTATGTTGAGCTACTAGAGAGCAATGAAGGGTGACGAAGAGGGAAGCTGAAAACAATTCACACTTTTCCACAAATATGGCTAGACTCAGATAAAACAGCACAACTTCAGGTTTCTTGATATTTAGGCTGTGTAAAACTGGATATTTTAACCCCTTTACATTTTACTGAAGGGCAGCATTTGTAAAGCTATGGGACACCTCTTTAAGCCTATAATGACAACTGATCACATTATCCTTAATGTTTTCTTATGATTATAGCAACGTAGTGTTGAAAACTGGAACTGCTGTGTAATAAGGACATCTAGATGCAGTGCCTGATATATTGACTGTCAGAGCATAAAAGAGAATGAAGCAGTAAACAGATATATCCTTATCTGAGTCTCCCTCATTTATGAAACCGAGCAATAACCTCATCATCTTTTCACAGTCTGACTTAGCGAGATTTGGGGCGGCCCCTCTGGGAATCATTTTCCTGGGCACGCACATAGACGTTAGCTTTGCATTTCGTTGTTTATTCGTTGAAAACTGGATATTAAACAGCTTTGGAGGTTTTTCACTTGTCAACATGTCACAATTTTAAAGCTTGTCTGAGATGTCTTGAAAATGAAGTATGTTGATGACTTGTTACAAATCCAACATGCATTTCAGCAGTTATTCTGCATTTGTGCCCAGTGGGGAAAAGATTTGAAGTTTTGTTGTGATTATAACAAAATGGTGTTGAAAAAACAGCAGTTTTTCACCTCCTCTGTACAGCTGCTGCTTAATAAGTATATCTAACTACAGTTAGAATGTATTAATTTTCAAAGCATAAAAGGGAATAAGGCAGTAAACAGATATATCCTTACATGAGCCTTAGCTATGATGCTGCGTTATCCTTTCTGACAGTTTGGTTGTTGATTTATTGAAAATTGGGTATTACACTGGGATGAGAGGCTTTTCAATCAGTTGGCAGTTATTTTCATGTGTATCTGAGATGTTTCAAAGATAAAGTATGTTGATTTGGCTAAAGCCAATGTAGCAGTACTTCGATGCATCTCATGATGTTTAGAATTTCTGAGGTTTCATGCATAAAAATTAAAACTTTATTTTTAGCTGTTAGAAATGTGACCCATCAAAAAAGCTGCTCCAGTTTGCCCCTGGCAGGGGTAAACCGAGCATATTATTAACTATTAACATACTATGAACTATATTCAAATGAATGCACGTGTTATTTTAATTGAGGTAAGTTTTAATCTCAAGCCTACATGCAAGACTGATAACATCTTTATAACCTTTATAATCTCACTTGGCATCAGAAAAATCACTTTTTTCTCTCTGGTTAGTGCACCACTCTCTTCATGCTCAATCAGAATTTATGTTGAATCTGTCACCCCATAGTTATTTCTGTGTATAGTTGCCTAAATACAAAGGGTGGCTCATTTTATTCACTGGCTTGATAGACTCTTTTCTCCTCTATTTAACAATCATGATTTAAACCTATCATTGGTACAAGTATACTTTTCATCATTACATTTTTGCACATTATTTGCACATTCCTCTTGCACTAAGTGATCATGACCAGGCATTTATGGACTGGAGTGGAAGTAAAACCCTCAGGCATGTGATGCTGGTAATGTCCCCCTAACAGTAATGGACTAGAACTGTAAAGGAGATTGCCATGCCATTACTCACATATGTACACTCTCGGGTTCTGCTTAATGGTGCCATGTGAGGCCCAGCGCCCTATTACACTGCAATGAAGCACAAAAAAACCCAACCATGCAGGTAATTGGTTCATAACCTAAAACAACTGCAGGAGTAAAAACAATATCTCAGATTAGAAATGTGTGATCCACACAGTGTTTGCCCATGCAAGGGGAGGCCATACTGAGTGCCTTGTTTGCAGGAGCCTTTCTCTGAGGATATACTGCCGGTGCATAATCCAAATAAGTGTGCTCGTGTAGTGACCCTATTAGAACAGACCCCGAGAACACAGCATGAATATTTTCTAGCAGAAACCCCTCGCTATGTGAGCAAAATCCTCCCTCTCCCTCTGCATTGATCCAGACATTCTGAGAGAAATGGATGATGCAAGGGATGATGCTAACCCTAACCTTGATCAAGTAGCAAACCGCCTATCCATGCGCTGCTAAGCACTCTGCTGCAGACGCAGTGCTGCATTGGTTATAATGCATTTTAATGGCCTCCTCGAGTTTCGGAAAGGATCTGAAACAGTAACAGTGAGGTCTACAGTGAAGGAGGGAAGGTATAAAGAGAGAGAGAGAGCATGTGCAAAAAGGTCTGTCAACCATGGTATAAAGGATTTGATGAATTTCCTCATCAGCAGCTCGTCACGCGGTGTGGGATCTCTATTTTACACCTGACCTTCCCCTGTTAAATACCTTGTTTCATGGCAGCGAGGTAAGCAGATAAGCACACTTCCAGCCTCAGGAGCATGCCTCGCGCCTTTTTCCAGAGCCTCCCGTAGAGGCACAGGAAACGAATAAACACACACATAGGCAGAGAGTGGTAGAGACTCTTCTGAAGGCAACTGCACTGACTGCTGCGAGCTATTAGACATTGTAATTATATTTGTAGCGATACGGGGAGGAACGTGCAAGCATGTGCATAAATAAATAAATAAGCTGCACAAGAGGAAAGGCAGTTATTAAAAGGCTAAGCGAGAAATCGGGGGGATCTTCTGATTGTCTCGGTGTTAACTCCTGTCTGGTGCATTGGCCGGGGCTGAGCAGTTTTTAATTCAAGATGTAATCTTTTTCCATTAGAGTAAATCATAGCCCTGAGACGCCATGCCAGGAGGGGATCATTTTCTTATTTGGTGAAAAAAAGTGTGGGGGAAATTAAATCCCTTGGCTCTAAATGGAAAATCATTAAGAGAGTAGTAGGGGGAGTTTTTCCTATTCCCAATGGTGGGCTGTGATATTGTATCCACTGTCTGCTTCCTTCTTCACTTACCCCTTCATACCCCCCCTTGTCCCACCGTCTGTCTATAATGAGGGTATGAATTTGAATAGAGAAGACAGATGGGTGCGTTTGATGGATGTGACTGTACAGCCTGAGATGTGAAGGGGCAAAAAAAAAAAAAAAACTGCTGAAGGGTGGCATGCGTGCAAATCTGTCTGCCTTAATTCAGCGAGGAGTCACCATGCTGATTACTCTGATTATAGTGTCGGAGGCTCTGAATGCCATCTGTCAGAGAGAGAGAGCTGTGCTATTTCTGAGAAAGAAGAACAAGAGGAAGGTTTGGGTTAGAGGCCGGATCCTCTCCTCTCAGTCCCCAGAGGGTCAGGTTGGGGCAGCTTGGATCTGCATGGTTGCCTCTAATGCAGTGGCTGCACCTCTGTTGGCTAGAGACGCAAGTAATACAACTTTGCTGTGGAAGTGGACTCCGGACACAACTCTGCTGCTGAGCCTCTCTGCCCAGATAAGACGGCACAAATTATGGTTCTGCACCTTGGAGGTTTCACTAGGCTTCACTAGCCTAGCCAGGTGCCAATAAGCACAATCAAACAGAACAGCAGCCATGGCAACTGGCACTTATAAGAGAATTTTAACATTAGCCAAGGCTTTTCCTGCTCCCTTCTGAGTCATGCTCTTCTTTCATCGCAAGATTAGCAATCAGATCATTTTGTTTGCTTGTATTCTAGCTTCAATGACTATATCTTGTAATTTACAAGGATAATTCAATGCAGCAAATCCATGACAATCCTTTTGGGTGAGATAATAATCTAAGCCCAAATAATTAAAGGAGTGATAATGAAAAGTCTGAGTGCCTGATGTGAGCAGATAAGGAATGGAGATGAGGAAGCCAAAAAAAAAGATGATAGGGAATATGAGAAGGGAAGAAAAAAAGCAAATACAATTCATATGGAATATATAGATGAGATGCAGCAGAGTGTGCTTACATTCAAAAACGAGGTGAGATTAAAGGTATTGGGTCATTTGAAAGGTAATTGCTTACCTACATGCAGGTGACAGGTCTATGTTGTTGACTCCAACCCACACACCCACTTAACAGACACAGAGGACAGTTTATGGGGGATCGAAACATGAAAATCGATAAGAATGCGAATCAGTGACAAATGGAGAGGTGCTAGAACAAAGGACAAGGATTAATGGACAAGACCAATGAAACAAAAGCTTTTAAAGGAACATTTTTAGTGTTTGTGGTCTGTAGACCATTTCCCACACAACTAGAGGCCTTTCTGCACTCCAGTAGCTAAACAAAAAGATGAAGAGCTCCCACAACCCTCAGGCAAAAGCACACACTTTCAAGGACAGAACATGAAAGGACAAGAGACACTTGAGAACCCAAGCATTGGCCATCTAAGGTCATGGTAGGTCTGTTTTTCTATTCAGAATGAAAACAACTTGTTTTAATGAAGACCGGAGAATCTGAGCACTTCAACATTACATATCTTCAAGCTTTTAGAATGCCCTTGAGGAGTTTTATTAGAGGAGCAGGGCTGAAAATATTGTCAGGAGATGTACACAGATGGGGTTAAAAAAAAACCCTGGGCTAGGTTTTGGTAGGCTGTTCTATCTTCAGACTAGAGGTTGGACAAACCACACCCAGTGCACACTGGCCTACCATTCTCCAGCAAATACCAAAGCTACATTCCATTCCATGGTGGTCCCTGAGCAGTACTGTTATGTTCCCTACACACTTGAGCACTGGATGTTGGTTAAGGGAACTGCAGCTGATAAATACTCATTTGGAATGTCAAACAGCATCATAATTAAGCACATATCTTCAAGAGACCTGCAATGACTGATGGATAAGCTTTCCTGCAGCTTCATGTGAAGTGATAAAGCATTGTTCACTACTCCCTGTACAGTCTGAAGCTCTCTTCCAATAAACCTTTTTCACTCCCTGTGGTTTGGAATCATCCTTAAAATGTCTGAATACCATGTGTAGTACTTTTAGTACAGTGATTGGAATGCACCTAAATATTCCGATGTTAGCAGCGGGCTTTAGAATATTCCAGTATAAGAACATAATAGAGGAAAATGTGCTAGAATAGTGTAAAAAAGAGAACATTCTACAGACTTCTCAGTCACACATACAAGTATGGCACATTACACCAGCTTCTGTTTGCTGGACTACTGAATGTTGGGTTGGCGAGACCTTTCCTTCTGACCTGACCTGGTTCCACTCATTCAGATAATGTTTTAGATGGGCCATCCCGTTAATTGTAATTTAGTCATGGAACTTCGCTCAGGCTACTCTAAAACCGATTGTCTCTTACCTAGCTGCACCCTGTCTTTATTTTCTTTGCCAGTGTATTTTTAAGTCTTGTATTTTGTATAAATAGCCCTAGGTTTTCTTTGTCCTTTGTGAAATCTTGTTTACATGCTACCAACAATTCTGATCTGTTTTCTCTGTTTCTTTATCATCTAGTTTTCAGTTGCTAGTTCACAGTTTCTAATTTTCTTGTTTGGAGTTCTTGAGGCCCTGCATGTTATCCAAATTCACTAATTTTTTATAGTTCCTAGCGTCTTTCTGTAGTTTCCTAGGTTTGACCTTAGCTGTCTGTTACCTGTTTTTGGATAATAAATAATCTGTATGTCTGTTTTTACCATGACATCACATGGATGAGGATACCAGGTTGGATTAAATTAACATAGTAAGGGGTAAGACAGATTGAGATACCCATTAAAAGCGAGTAGAGGTTAACATAGTGCACTGAATGCAAAGTGCTGAGACATGCTGTTGTCTGTTTATGCCATAAAGCCAGGGTTGTTTTTGTATGCTGGAAAGAAACACAGGAACCTTGTTTAATATGCGCACTCATTTTGAAGTTAATTTTTTCAAATGTTATTAGGCAGAGGGTAAGAATAGATATGAAACATAAACAAAGAAATTGAAGTGCTGATTTGGGTAAATAGAGTGTAATTGAGCTCTAAGAAGGCTGGTTATTTAGTAAATTGAGCAGCCATTTCAGAGATGACAAGATTCAAATGTTTTTTCCTCCTGGATGGTGTACACTGGGAAGAAGAGTGTAGGAGAAAAAAAAAAACTGTTTCTCTCCTCGCTGTCAGATATTAGGCCAGCGCTGAGTGTGTTTGCTTAGAGCCCTTATCAGAGCCAATTACACAAAGTTCCACTAACTCCCTTCATCCTCTCATCACAACAGAAAGCATCTCACATACACATCTGGAGAGAGAGAGACTGCATGCAGACTGCAGCTCCAGGCTCTTCATTAGCTCCCCCATAACCGATTTGCACTTGATCAGATTTCTTCCCTCATTCTTTGCCTCTTTTTCTCTCTGTCTCGCTCTTTCTCTCTTTGCTTCACTTCCTTCCTCACTCTACTCTCCCCTGCGTGTTGTTTCTCTCACGTCTATAAGCAGCGGAACAGGTGAGGGCTACATTTAGACAATTGACAGAGAGGCGATGCCTGAAAAAATGGTATGAACACATAATTGCATATGTGTAGTGATTGAATGAATGCATTATGTGCTCTGCAGGAAGTCATCATTCTTTAATGGCTGAAAGCATGACATTGCGCTAGACTGTAGCAAAACAAAGATGAGGTGAAAACACGACAACAAAATAAATGCATAATTGTGGAGAAATGAAGGATGGCAATTCCAGATGTAGTGTGTGTGTGTGTGCGTGCAAGTGTACATGTGTGTGTTTGCATAGATGAGAATAAAAGTGACAATAGATGTTGTGTATGCGTCAGTGCCTACTGGCATATCATCACTGCTGTAAACGCTATAAATCACTTATTTGACCATTTTGTGTTTTCTTGACACAAATTGAAAGCCGCCATTCGTTAGGATGTCTGCTGCATGTTTATAATGCTAGAAACTGAAGAAAAGAAACATCTCCAATCTATTTAAAGATGAGAATGAAAAGCTCTGTGAAAAGTTGCTGTACACTGAGGCCACAAACAGCTCCTTCTAAAAGTGTAGGTGTTATACAGAAGCAGTTTCAGACTGTCTGAAAGGTTGACGCAGAGTGCAGAGACAGGCTTTTCATAGATGAGTTCATTCAATGGTCCCCCTCTATTTACCATAGTGATATAAGCATTAATGCTCTGGATCTTTACAAGGGCACAATTTGAACATAAAAAGGGACAATTATACTTGAATTTTAAGCTATTATTGCTGTGATTTTGATTGCCGTGTCTGTTTTCTCTCTGTTCTACTACTTAAATTGACCACGCATTTTTATGCACCTGACTCACTAACAGTGCCAGTTGTCTTCGCTTTTAGTAACTTGTCCAGTCATTCCTCACTACTGCTCACTAGGGCTTCTTTACCTTTCAACTGGTAACATGATGCCTCCACCTGCGAGATAGGACTGCAAAGGGTGACAGACAAGCAGAGAGAGAGAGAAAGAGGCTGAGGGAGCTGTGGTTAATATTACATCACAAAAATGAGCATGAGATATGTCTCTGAGAGATGACCTGAGATGTCTCTCTTGCTGTAGTTGTTCTGGGTGCTGTTAGATTCACTCACTGGAATACACAGTACTGAATGGCCTTCAGCTGTTTCTCACCTCCTACAACATAGCATCATAAGCCACAACATCAGCCACATACAGATACTCTGCATACACCATCATACATATTCAAAAAAATGACTTAGCATAGCACCACTATTTTGAACCAGGCCTGGATGGAAAAGGCTCCCTTGGTGCCTCCATGTGAGTAGTACAAGTCAGAGCTGATTGTCTAAGCAAAGCTTTTCAGTTCCAGCTTTTTTTTAGCGCCAAGCCTTGGGAGACCTGCACGGTTCCACAGGCCTTTCAGTTTTAATTCGGTTTGGATGAGCAGTGTTATTAGTGGCGGAGAGCAGCTGTGTCAGATGGATCTGTAATGGGGCCCCTGTACTGCAGCCTCGGATATCAGCCTCTGATAACACCTAATTAGCTGGACTCCATCTTCGGTGCTAATATCATACGCACTGTTCAGAAGAAGGCCGTCCCAGGGCAGAACAGAGCTCTGCTGCGGCCGGCATTCATTGCAAATGAAAAGGAGACAGATGCAACTTCCTGCCCCCTGACAGGAAATAAAAGAGCAGGAAGTCCTAGTTGCTCAGTCTTGGTTTCTAAGGCACCTCAGTTGGGTGGCATGTGTTGGTGCTGTGGAGATAATTGTCGCAGCAAGATGAATAGGCCAGACATAGCTTAAGCACTCCCCTTGTTTTGTTTACCTTTATCTGGCAGGGAGATAAAGACTATAGTACAAGATGCAAGAGCTGTAGAGGTCAGGCTAGAAGAAGAGGCAAACAAAGTGCCAACAAGGAGAAAAAGGTCAAGCTGCTAACCTCTTTAATGCTACCAACATTAACATCTTGCCTCAACTCGATAAGGAGTTCCACAGGGAGGAATTAACACAGAGAGCATCAGGACAAATAGGAGAGATTTAAAATGCAAACGGAAAAGCTGAAAAAAAATAATAATTGTGTTAGCTGGACCTCTCCCTGAAGAGTGCAGATAAAATAAACACTCGGAAAGTGTCAATACTCGGTGTCAACAGGCAACAGAAAAGATTTCTTCCAGACAGAGACAAGATTGGCAAAACAAACAGGCAATGACAATAGCTTGTCCCGGACCTGTGGATCCTTGGGACTTCTGTTGTCTTAAAGGCTACACTCTGACTCTTGGTGAAATTAATTTCTTCCTAACTAGCACTAATCAATATGAAACCTGTTATGGTTACTTTGATGTATACTCAAAGACATTTCGTTCTTTGCCTCCAAATGTAAATGCCAGCATTACTGCTCTGTCTCACCATCTGGACTCCAGTGTCCTTCAAAATGGTCATATGCTTATTTAAATATGTATGCTTCCAAAGTATGATCTGGTCAGTTACAGTGCATGTCTGTTCTGTATTTGAGTGACCAAAAAGTGTAGCCAGGCTCCTGTAGGTGTGGGTGCTCTGTCCTCCTCCTCTTTTTCTTTTGCATTGCATGTAAAAAGTTATTAAGGTACCTTCTCAGCATCAAAGTCGCAGGTAGGTCCCTTTTCAGAGGCACAGCTCTCATTTCAACTTCAATAGAATTTCATTTCCCTCACTGGCTCCCCCCAGCCCACCCCTTTCCCCTACATACTACTCAGTGAGTAAGTGAGTGAAAAGGAACAGAAAAGCAGGTAGAGATGGCTTGTGTCTGTGCTTACGTGGTGATTGAAAGAAATCTCTTGGTGTAATTATTCCACAAGATTGGAAAACATAGCAGTGAGGGATAAGTGCAAAGCTGTCCTGATGAAGACAGTACAGATCACTAATAGACATGTTGAGGGTGAGATGAACTTGCCTGAAAACGTGCAGAGAGAACGATAGGTCCCACTGCACACTCCTTGTCTGAAAAAAAAAAAAATCAATAGACCAATGGTAAAATACTCGCTTTGGCAGAAGATCTTTGTTGTGTGCAAATGGGCACATCTTTTATATACATAAATGCACAAATGTTGATAGCACCCATTGATTAGTTGGCTAGATGGATCTCTTGCTCAGTATTGATCTCGTTCAGCTTTAGACAGAGTGCGGGCAGCGAGGAACTCGGGCCAACCAAGGACAAATGTAGGGATAAGTTTGTGTTGTCAGGACTCAAAGCAAAACTAATTTCATTTGACAAAAGTCAGGTAGAATAAAAAAGAGGGGGGCTTCATTTGTTTACAGTGAGACAGCATTGTTGTTCACGTTTCTCAGCCTCTGAACCGACGCCAGTACATGACACTGAAAATTCTCCCTCAGCCAGTGCTGATAACAGCCAAGCAAGCATAGCTAACTTCATTAGGGAGCTGGAAAGCTGGCTTGTGTTCTGAGCTGTGGTTATTAAAAGACAAGGAAGGAGAGGCAGGGTGTTTGATGAAACACGAACGTTCTCGGGTGACTCTGCAGAACAAATAATGATGCTCTCAAGTGGCTATGTGTAATATTGATGGACAGATTCATGTGTGCTCGCCACCAGTCCGCCAGACTATGTCACTTTGCATGAGTCAGGTAATGCAGGTGTTACAGTTGTGTGGCATTCAGGCTAAGGTTCGATCTCCACAGAGGCTTGACCATGCAGCTCTGAGGAGTCCCTTTTTTACAGCCCTGCATACCCTTGCCACAATGCCATGTGTCCTTGTGGAGGGAAAAAACACCCAGCAAAAATCTGCCGGCAGAAGCAATGGCTGCAGCACTTGGCAAACCGTCTGTGTGGTGGGCACAAGGGTCTGATGAATGTTTAAAGATTGCGCAGTGCCGGAGGAGTCGGGATTAAACTGGGCCAATGAAGATTCGAGAAGAATCCGACCAGACGACCGCCAGGGAGCACTGGCTTCTCCTAGGGTTTGTGTGAGCGGAGAAAACGCCAGCGGGCTCACGCTAAAAAACCAGCCTTGCACATCTCAGGGGCTCTTCAAAGAGAAGGAGAGTGAGTGCTATTAATCCCAGGCTTTTCTTGTGAGGAACGGAGGTGACTACTTTTTGTGTGCTCAGGCAGGAGGAATAAGGTAATGAGATCACACATGTTATAGCTCCTATTGAGTTACTTCTAGCCTCCTCTGATAGCTCTTTGTTGGCATGAAAGAAGCACTATTTCATCCATTACATGTAAGACGGACCTTTCTAATCATGCCACAGTACTGTATGCTGTGTTTGAAACATAAGGACGATGAAGTAGAGATGGTCCTTAACATGTTTAGGTGGTCTCCATGAGCACTGGTGTAGTTCTGTAC